>NW_027282851.1:0-10000 GCF_046629955.1 Centroberyx affinis
TGTGTGTGACTTTGTGTGTGTGTGTGTGTGTGTGTGTGTGCAGGGGCCCCGGCTAATTCTCTCCCTCGTCGCCGCAGATGAAAATCGGAGGCAGTTTGAAATTCATTAAAGCGCGGCGGCTGCCTGGATGCCGCCCCCCCGCTCCCGAAAAAGCCGATGAACTTGACACAAATGCTCACGAGCTGCAAGTTCATTTCGCCATACCTTAATTTAGTTGATTACTAAATTATGCAATGACCCCGCCAAAGAGATGGGGCGGGGAAGGGGGGGCGGAGGGGGGGGGGGGGGAGGGAAAGGGAGAGGGAGGAGGGGGGGGAGGATTTTTCGCTGCCAGTGATTTTTCCAGAATTGCCCTGTTTTTTAGAAATACTCGGTGCTCGTCGTCACCCCGGGCGAAACATGTGTGCCAGGCTGCAGCACAGCAGAGAATAAATGGAGAAGTTTCTTTTTTTTCTCTCTCTCTCTCTCTCTCTCTCTCCCTATCTCTCTCTCTCTCTCCTCTTCTAGCTTATAACTCCCACTGCAGCAGACTCCAGTGGACTCTAATATAATACACATACATCAGGTGTAGATGGACACATACACATTCATTTACACATACAATAATTTAACCATTGAAGTAAGTGGACAGATAGATAGATAGATAGATAGATAGATAGATAGATAGATAGATAGATAGATAGATAGATAGATAGATAGAAAAGTAAAATGTATTATTCCAAAATAGGTTATATGAACCATTTCTCTGAGGGACGTTTTTCAATTTTTGTACTCAGGTGCTGTGTGTGTGTGTGTGTGTGTGTTCATGGTAAATTTTGTTCACTGTAACTTAACTGGCTGTATGTGTATTCCCTGTGTATTTATCACTGTGTTCAAACACAGTGTATTTTGTTCACTGTAAAGTTGATTCACTGTATGTGTAGTCACTATGTATTTGTATGTATTTATTCACTGGTTTTATTCACTGTAAAGTTTGTTCACTGTAAAATGTATTCACTGTTTAAAAGTAAAGTTTAAAAGTAAATTTTGTTCATTTTAAAAAAGTTTAAAAGTAAAGTTAATTCATTGTATGTGCATTGTTCACTTACTGTAAATTTTGTTACCTGTAAAGTTTATTCACTGTATGTGTATTCCATTTTTATTTATCACTATTTATTTACTGTAAATTTTGTTCACTGTAAAATGTATTTACTTTAAATTTTGTTCACTGTAAAGTTTATTTACTTTAAATTTTGTTCACTGTAAAGTTTATTCACTATAAGTGTATTCCATTTTTATTTATTACGATTTATTCACTGTACATTTTGTTCACTGTAAAGTTTATTCACTTTATGTGTATTCCCTGTATTTTTATTCACTGTCCATTCACTATTTTGTTCGCTATATGTTTATTAACTGTGTTTATTCACTGTAAAGATAAATCCCTGTAAAGTTCACTAGTCCAAAGTTTATTCCCTCTGTGTTTATTCACAGCTCTCCCAAAAATACTTCTTGTTTTTTTAATTGTTATATTTTGTAACTTTAAGATCTGAGTAATATAATACTTAAATTCATTCTGGGGAAAAAGCATGTGGTGCACTAGTGTTGTGCCATGTTGACATTTATTTTCTGCCATCAGACTGAGTTGTGTTTTTGTTGTCATCTTTATGGTTTTTTTGTTGTTGTTGTTGTTGTTGTTGTTTTGAGGTGAGATGTTTTTATAAGCCCCTTGGGTTGTTTTGTTTTTTATCTCACCGGCATAAAGTGTTATTCTCTCTCCGTTCCTTCTGTGGTTTATTATGTGTGTATTTGCGAGTGTGGTTTTGCGTGTGTGTGTGTGTGTGTGTGTGTGTGTGTGTGTGTGTGTGTGTGTGTGTGTGTGTGTGTGTGTGTGTGTAGATCTGCTAGGTGATTTATGTTTAGTTTTTTTTTTTGTCTCCTTCCTGTAATTCACAGCAGTTTCATGGCCAGGAATATATAAACACCAGAAACAAGAAGGATGGCAGTGAAACCCCATTGAGAATAAATGGGAATTATATTTGGACAAAGCGTGAAGTCAGAGGTCAGAGGTCAGAGGTCAGAGGTCTTTTTCTCTTTCCTTGTTTCCTTCTCCCCTTCCTTCCTACCTTCCTCCCTTGCTTCCTCTCTTTCCACTCTGCTAAAGACTCAAATCTTTTCAGGCTGCAATAACACAGAATCCATTCAACACCAGGTTAGAGGTCTTCCCTTCCTTCCTTCCTTCCTTCCTTCCTTCCTTCCTTCCTTCCTTCCTTCATTCCTTCCTTCCTTCCTTCCTTTCTTCCTTCCTCTCTTTCCACCACTAAAGACTTGAATCACTTCAGCCTACAATAACACAGCATACACTCAGTGTCAGGTAACAGGTCTTTCCTTTCTTCCTTCCTTCCCTCCCTCCCGCCTTCCTTCCTTCCTTCCTTCCTTCCTTCCTTCCTTCCTTCCCCAATCCTTTCCTTCCTTCCTCTCTTTCCACTCTGCTAAAGACTCAAATCACTTCAGGCTGCAATAACACAGAATCCATTCAACATCAGGTCAGGTTAGAGGTCTTCCCTTCCTTCCTTCCTTCCTTCCTTCTTTCCTTCCTTCCTTCCTTCCTTCCTTCCTTCCTTCCTTCCTTCCTCTCTTTCTACCACTAAAGACTTGAATCACTTCAGCCTACAATAACACAGCATACACTCAGTGTCAGGTAACAGGTCTTTCCTTTCTTCCTTCCCTCCCTCCCTCCCTCCTTCCTTCATTCCTTCCTTCCTTCCTTCCTTCCTCTCTTTCCACTCTGCTAAAGACACAAATCACTTCAGGCTGCAATAACACAGAATCCATTACACATCAGGTCAGGTTAAAGGTCTTCCCTTCCTTCCTACCTACCTTCCTTCCTTCATTCCTTCCTTCCATCCTTCCTTCCTTCCTTCCATCCTTCCTCTCTTCCTTCCTTCCTTCCTTGCTTCCTTCTTTCCTTCCTTCCTCTCTGCTGCAGACTCAACTCTAAGTCAGGTCAGGTCAGAAGTCTTTCCTTCCTTGTGCCTCTCGTCCCTTCCTTCCTTCCTTCCTTCCTTCCTTCCTTCCTTCCTTCCTTCCTTCCCTCCCTCCTTCTTTCCTTCCTTCCTTCCTTCCTTCCCCCATCCTTTCCTTCCTTCCTCCCTTTCCACTCTGCTAAACACTCAAATAACTTCAGGCTGAATTAACACAGCATTCACTTACTGTCAGGTCAGGTCAGAGGTCTTTTCCTACCTTCCCTCCCTCCTTTTTTCCATCCTTCCTTCCTTCCTTCTTTCCTTCCTTCCTTCCTTCCTTCCCTCCTTCCTTCCTTCCTCTGTCTCCGCTCTGCTGAACTCTCCAGTCTCTTCAGGCTGTAATTAAGCAGCTCTTCCTCTGCTGCTGGGTTCAGTCATGGGTGCCTCATTGTGCACATGGATTGCTCTGCAACGGTTAATTGGCTAAGCATTGTTTAGCCCAGTTAGTCAGTTTTCCTTCTTTAGTTTTATTATTATTATCATTATTATTATTCCTACATCCCCCCCCCCCCCACACACACACACACACACACCACCACCACCTCCACCCTCCTCCTCTCTCCCTCCAGTTTTTCTCTTTCACTTGAATGAATCCTTTCCTCTTCACTCTCTTCACTCCTTCCCACTGTTTCTGTTGCTCTCTACTTTTGTTTTATCTCTCTTTCTGAGTCTTTCTATTGCATCCGTTCCCTTTTTCTCCTCCCTCTCTCTCCCACTCCCTCTCTCTCTCTCTCCTTCTCTCGTCTGGCTGAGCTCCAGTGCTAGCAGGGTATTAGCCCGTGGGACAGTGGTCCTAATTGTCAGGACTGGGGTGGATCCTGTATTAGACGGCCATATGGTGCCTGGCTGCAGGGCAGAAGCTCCTCGGGCGTTTTAAGGTGAACGTTGGTGAAGCGTCCACACTGCAGAAATATCCGTCTTAACAAGTCAGTGAAACTAGGTTTGAGTTTTTGAGTCTGAAAATCCTACTTTTCTCAGGGCAAATGAATCCGTGCTGAAAAAGATCTTCTGCACATTCAGGCTGCGTTCACAGCCAGCATGTTCTGAGCGGCTTATTTAAACTCTGCATCATTTTCTCCTTCAGTTCAGCTGGGTTGTCCAGGTGAGAACGATGACCTTTGACCTCTGGTGGTACTAGATAACACCCAGAGAGTCTCAGTCCTCTAACAAGAGAACTGCAACTCCAACTACAGGAAACCACCCCGAAACGCAAGGGATTATGGGTAGGAGAGGTATATATTCGGCTGTTTCTTCACATGTTCTTAACTGGTATGAACACCACAGAAGAAGAGACAGACAAGTCCATCATGCTGAGATACAGTTACAGGAACTGGATCAGATTTGTTTTGACTCTCTAACCTGCAGCACAACAGGCGACCAAAACTCTGTCCAATAAACAAGCTGCTTGTGAGTCATGTGACAATGTGTTTACAAGCCCTGGTTCACTTGTAATTGGTCAGTGTGAAACTAAACGAACCAAATACAAAAACACAGCACAGTCAACCTTTCCAGTATGTTTTGGATCAAATTAAACCATATAAACATCGAACAAAAAGTTCAGAACTTTGTGTTTGGTAGATTATTTCTCTGTTGTAACAATGCTTCTTGGCAATACATTTTATACCGTTGGAAAGCCTGTTTATTTCCCTTTTAAATGGTGCCTCATTTGTAAGGAACATGCATTTGTGGGATGAGCAGCACAGCTGAGTATGTGGGTTGCACTCATGAAAAATTTGCCAAATCTTCTCTGCCAATGCCAAACAGCTTATTCTGCTGTTGCTATTGACTCTTGTTTTGAGCTTCCGGTACCCCCAGGTGCTGACAATCAGGTACCTGATTGGCACCTGCACTGGAACCTGAACATGTGGAGGAACGTTATGTTCAGCGATGAGTCCAGATTCTGCCTACGGAAGTTGGATCGTAGGGTCAAAGTGTGGAGAAGACGGGGAGAACGCTATGCTGATCGCTGCACCGATAGAGTAACACCTTTTGGTGGAGGCGGTGTGATGGTGTGGGGCGGCATCTCCATCACTGGAAAAACGAGGCTCGTCATCATCGGAGGCGATCTCAATGCAGAGAGATATCGAGATGAGATTCCGCAACCGGTGGCGATCCCATATCTCCACAGTCTGGGACCGAACTCCATCCTCCAAGATGACAACGCTCGCCCCCACAGAGCGGGGTTTATCAGAGACTACCTCCAGAATTTGGGAGTAGAGAGAATGGAATGGCCTGCCAACAGTCCTGACCTCAACCCAACTGAACACTTATGGGATCAGCTCGGGCGTGCTGTTCGTGCTAGAGTGACCGATTTGCCAAGAAGCATTGTTACAACAGAATAATAATCTACCAAACACAAAGTTCTGAACTTTTTGTGCGATGTTTATATATCTATATATATATACTGTAGATATATATATACCACATTGAAATATGGTTACTGCAGGAATGCACGAAATTTGCCATCATTCTGTTTTGAATGTGTTTTTAACAGTTTTGAAACGTGTGTTAGCATTTGAAAAATGTGCTGCAGATATATAGTGTTTTGCAGGTGGAGTATGAATGAGAAAAGAGTTCATGGATTTTGGAAAATGTGCTCATTGAATGCATTTTGTGTGAAAGCAATGAAAAATGATTCACAGTTTGGTCCACAGTGACTTCTGTTTCGCTGACTGTGTGAAGAGTGACTTCAGTTTTGATCAATGCATGTTAGCAATCGAGAAAAAAAAACTGTAAAAATCTACTAATATTATTGTTTAAAAACACTTAATATTATTATTATAACAATTATACAATGACAGTGTAATAATCAGCTTTAATAACTGTACTTATTACTGAAAATTAGACTATTAATTAAACTAAATGCTTCTGTTTAGTGAGAACAAAACAAAACAAACTCCTTCAACTCAACTTCTGGATTTTTTTCCCCTCTGAACTCTTTGGAAACTTTTTCAAACGCTTTGAGAAAACCTGCGAATATCTGGCAAACATCCCATAATATTTAACGTCTCGGCGACCGAAGCCGTTTTAATATGCATATAATCTGCTCCATATGTTGACGCCACATGGTCACCGGTTCACTTCAGCTGATATTCACCGATCTGCTTTGTCCCACGAACACGGAGACCCGGGCTGGGAAAGTGGAGTTTGTTTTCTGTGGCGTGCAACCTGTTGGTCTCTGACACACACACACACACACACACACACACACACACACACACACACACACACAATGGAACTGTCCCACATGACATCTGTCTGTGTGTCTGTGTAGTCCACAGGTAGGGCTGGTGGTTAGTAGTGTGTGTGTGTGTGTGTGTGTGTGTAGACAGACACAGGTCCCACCGGGTGCCCAGGATCCAGCTGCTGATTTCAGAACAAATGGCATCTGCTGCTGCACAGACACACACACACACACACACACACACACACACACAGTACCAAGAGTATATACAAACACACACATACACACACGATAGCTGGTGGTACCACACACACACACACACACACACACACACACACACATTGGAGTGGAACAGCTGTAGTGTGGGCCTGAGACACATGCTCTCTCTCCTCCAACTCAGGTGGCGAGAGAGCAAAGCATGTCACAGAGAGAGAGAGAGAGAGAGAAAGGGAGGAGAGAGAGAGAGAGAGAGGGAGAGAGAGAGAGAGAGAGAGAGAGAGAGAGAGAGAGGGAGGGAGAGAGAGAGAGAGAGAGAGAGAGAGAGAGAGAGAGGGAGGGAGGGAGAGAGAGAGAGAGAGAGAGACTAATTATACTCACAACATACTAAAAAGTGTTAGTACCTTGCTCTACCATTGAGCTACACAGGGAACTGAACCCCTAACCCTGGCAGTGTTAGTGCCTTGCTCTAGAGAATTGAAACCCCTAACCCTGGCAGTGTTGGTGCCTTGCTCTAGAGAATTGAACCCTAACCCTGGCAGTGTTGGTGCCTTGCTCTAGGGAATTGAACCCCTAACCCTGGCAGTGTTGGTGCCTTGCTCTAGGGAACTGAACCCCTAACCCTGGCAGTGTTAGTGCCTTGCTCTAGGGAATTGAACCCCTAACCCTGGCAGTGTTGGTGCCTTGCTCTAGGGAATTGAACCCCTAACCCTGGCAGTGTTGGTGCCTTGCTCTAGGGAATTGAACCCTAACCCTGGCAGTGTTAGTGCCTTGCTCTAGAGAATTGAACCCCTAACCCCGACAGTGTTGGTGCCTTGCTTTAGGGAATTGAACCCCTAACCCTGGCAGTGTTAGCTTGTGTCAGTCATCCATCCTGCTTGTACCCCATTTTGGCGGTTACGTGTGTGTGTGTGTGTGTGTGTGTGTGTGTGTGTGTGTGTTTCTGTTGTGTGTTAATATATTATATACAGTATGTGTTTCTATCTTCATGTGTGTGTTTATAAGTGTGTATGTGTGTGTATGTGTGTGTATACAAATGTGTGTATGATAGGGTGATTTTCACGTCATATGTGTGTTTTTATGTGTGCATTTATTTGAGTGTATGCTAACATACTGTATATCTGTACTTCTATGCTCATCTGTCTCTGCGTGTTTGAGTGTGTGTGTATGTATGTATGTGTGTGTTTGTGTGTGTGTGTGTGTGTGTGTGTGTGTGTGTGTGTGGTGTGTGTGTGTATAAGAGTGTGTGTGGTATTTCCTTTGTTTATTTGAGTTTGCACAAGCATACATCTGTATTTGTATGTTTGTCACTGTGTCTCTGTGTGTTTCGGTGTGTGTGTGTGTGTGTGTGTATATGTGTGTGTTGTGGGGGAGGTGGGGGTGGGGCGGGGGAGGTGGGGGGGGGAGTGGGGGGAGGGGGGGGGGTCAGCGGATCAGAGTGGCAGGTGCAGGGATCGTGGCGCCGCCCCCGGGCCGGCCGCGGGGCTCGAACGCTCGGCGCGGCGATTAATCACCCGGCAAAATGCTTCTGACGTGCCGGAGAGAGCGAGGGGGGGGGGGGGCGCGAGTTTCTGCACCCTTCACCGAACACACAGCTTCATCTGGACACACACACACACACACACACACACGCACACACACACGCACACACACACACACACAGAGACACTCACATAAACACCACACACACACGCACACGGGGATAGGGAGAGTTATCTGGGAAGGAAGTATTAGGTGAGTGTTGGGGGAGGGATGTGTGTGTGTGTGTGTGTGTGTGTGTGTGTGTGTGTGAAGGTATGTAGTGTGTGCCTGTGTGTGGGGGTCAAGTAGGTGTGAGGGGCGGAGCTTAGTGGTGAGGTGTGTTCATGTGTTTGTGTGTATGTTTATATACAGTATATGTATATATATGTGTGTGTGTGCTGTGTCTATGTGTGTGTTTGTGTTGATGTGTGTGTGTGTATGTGTGTGTGTGTGTGTGTGTGTATGGGGGAGGTCAAGTAGGTGTGTGGGGGGGCATAGTGGGGAAGTGTGTGTATGTGTTTGTATATGTGAGTGTGTGTGTGTGTGTGTGTGTGTGTACACCTGTGATCCCTGTTTTGCATGGTGACACCTGAAACACACACACACACACTTTAATGCACTAATACATTTATATATATATTTACATGAATGTAGAAGAATCAAGAAGAGAAGGGAGGGATGGAACCTACATTCACGTAGAGCTACTGAGAGGCACACACACACACACACACACACACACACACACACACACACACACACCAGAACAATGAGGACAGTGTTAGAATCACCTCTAGGCTCTGACCCTTAATTACTAATTAGTGTGCTGAAATACTAATAATACACACACACACACACACACACACACACACACACACACACACACACACACACACACACACAGACACACACACAGGAGAATGAACAGTCGTGTTTTTTTAACCTTTATTCATCCAGGGAAGGTTCTGCTGAGCATAAATGAAATAAATTTTCCATCTCAGTTTCCTGTTGTTCCCTGTGCAGCTTCAGGTTCACTGCCTTGCTCAAGAGCTCTGCAGCAGGGAGGCGGCCTCACTGATCCACCAGAAAACAGACAGAGTTATTGCTGATAGATGTGTGTGTGTGTGTGTGTGTGTGTGTGTGTGTGTGTGTGTGTGTGTGTGTGTGTGTGTGTGTTGGTTTGTTGTGAGCGTCAACATGGCGGCGAGGCAGAAGAACAGGAAGAAACAGACTCTACTGTATAAACTCAATAAGAAACTGATCTGAAAACCTCCCAACGCTCCACCAGGTTTTCTCTGTTTTGTTTTTGTTTTTTTAACTTATTCTTTATTTGGTTATTTCTCACATCCCCTATGACATCATAAATATTTCAGCATAGTGTAACGTGAGGGTTCGATAGGTGGTGGTTGGATCACTCTCAAAGAAGAGAAACAGCCGGAGGGAGACGGATATTGAACAGCACTTTACTTTTCTCCACACATCACTTTTTACAACCACAACACTTCCTTGTTCTGACTCCCATGTGTCTGAACCAACCAATCAGAAGCAAGGACTTAAACTAAGGTAAAAGTGAGGGAACCACAGAGGTAGATTCAGCAGATTATTACAGCTGTTTTAAAAAAAAATGCAGATATGAGGATTTAAACGTGTAAATATGTAAATAATAATTGTGTAAACATAATAAATATATTTTTTGTAAATTAACTAAAATATATGAATTAACTTAACTGCTAAACCTTACAATAGGTTGACAGTTTCCTTTACAAGGGGTTACAATTTTTGTAGAGTTTTATATATCCGAACAATTCAACATAAAAATATGCATAAAAATAAATCAAAACAAATTGAAATAATAATAATAATAACAATACTGAAAATAACCACCGTAAATAACACAAACATATCAAAACCAAACTAGACATGGGTTATATACAAGTTCACCTTGCATAGACATACATATATATATATATATCCTATATATACAGAACAAACGTAGGAACGATCTGATTGGCTGAACGGACGCCAATGAATCCATCATCTGTCTGTCTCGTTGTCCTCCATGCTATGCAGACAAGCT
>NW_027282851.1:15000-20891 GCF_046629955.1 Centroberyx affinis
GAATGGCCCATTTCAGAATAATACAGTATATATTATATTATTGAATTATAATTATTGATGCATTAATGTGTAAGCATCACTTTAATGTTGCAGCTGGAAAAGGTGGGGCTGATTTCCACTACTTTATATACTGCTGGGTAGCTTACAGTAATCTATAATAATACATCACAATGTATTAGTTGATTAAATTTTGTATTAATAATCTGAATCTGCAAAGTAACTAGTAACTTAAGTTATCAAATAAAGGTAGTGGAGTAAAAAGTACAATATTTCCCTCTGAAATGTAGTGGAGTAGAAGTATAAAGTAGCACAAAATGGTAATACTCAAGTAAAGTACAAGTACCTCAAAATTGTACTTAAGTACAGTATTCGAGTAAATGTACTTAGTTACTTTCCACCTCTGCCAGTGAGTCCATGTTGGAGCTGATTGATCTCCTCTATCTCACTCCAGTAGTATTGTTAATTCTAGTGTTTTTCCACATTAAGACTACATTTCCCATCAGCCCCGTTGCTCCCTGCCACCCCCCTCCCCCTCCCTGAAGAGGATCAACATGTTGGAAGTGATTTCTCCATCTTTCCTTTCCCTCCTTCCACCATCTGCTGCCAGAAACTCTTTCAGCTTTAGCTCCGTTTGCTCTGGAAGAACAGAACCTCTTCCTGTTTTGTGCCGTAAAGCGATCCAGCAGATTTCCCTCCAGATCCACCAGGTGAAGGAGAAACAATGGAGGATGCAGAGTAGAGGCTGAGAGAGGCTGATGATGGTCTACTTTGTTTACTGTAATTATGCTAATGTCTCAAAATTAATGTGGTGATGATTTATTGATGGTAAAATGATACACAGAACACCTTTAAACCCTAAGATACACAGACTGAGGCCATAGAAGGTTTTATTTGTGTTGGTAATGTGTGTAAACATTTGTTTCATGTGATATCTCAGACACCTCTGGTCTGATTTTGACACAATTTAGAGGGACGATGCATTTTAGCACTGTGTTCCAGCATTTAAAAAAAAAAACACTGATTAGCCAAAGTGGGGCGCTATAACTAAACATCAACATTTTAACTTCTAACACTGTAAGACTGATTGACACAGAACTTGCTACACACATCCAGCTATCCTTACAAATGACACCGCAGTAATTAAATTAAATTTTTATTTAAATGTGATCTGTCAGACCAAACTGCTGAGATTTCGGGACGATGCATCTCGGCACTGTGTTCTGGCAATTAGACAAATACACTGATTGGCCAGATGGGGGCGCTGTAATCAACGGTTGAAATTTTGATTTTAACGATCATAGTTCAATATTCAAAACTGTGCAAATACTTATATTCTGTATTTGCTTCAGAAATACGATCTTATCTTTTTCGTCTACATTTTCTGTTTCATTTTTTTTTATATGACTGTTTTTATTGGTTTATATTGTCTTTTATTCTTCTCTGTATTTCAACAAAGTACACAAGCAACCACTAAGCTATATTCCTTGTATGTGCAAATATCCTCGGCCAATAAAATAATTCTGATTCTGAACGGAACTTGGAGGGACGATGCATCTTGTCTCTGATTGGTCCAAGAGGTGCCTGCATCATTCGTGGGGGACGACATGTTTACTGTTGTTAAAGTAAACGTCAAACCCTTCAGTGATGTACATGAATATTCTTTACATTTGTATAATGATAAAATAGAAGAGTGTGTGTTTGTGTGTTTAATGTCTGTAGCATTTATTTACCCAGGACAGAGGATGGAGGGATGGTGGAAGGAGGAATGAAGGGCGGGGGCGGGGGCGGGGGGGGGGGGGGGGGGGTCTGTAGGTATAAGAGGGCGAACAAGCCCTGCAGGGGTCCTTCACAGCTGCCCCCACACACACACACACACACACACACACACCATACACACACACACACACACATAGGGATGCAAGGCGTGAGACCTGATCCCATTCTGGATGGCTTATCCTGGCCTCCCAGAGAGTCTCACACACACACACACACACACACACACACACACACACACACACATATGTAAACACTAGACACACAAATAGACATCCACCCCCATCTTTTTCTCTCTCTCTCTCTCTCTCACACACACACACACACACACACGCAGCATGGCTGTGGCCTTCCTCTCCACATTAGCATCCAGAGCGTATTTAATTTAATTACATCTCCAACTCCTTATGATGCACCAAACCTCCCAACTGTGGATAATGAACAACCTGACTGACTGCCTCATTTACTGGCTGATTTACTGGCTGATTTACTGACTGACTGACTGGCTGATTTACTGACTGACTGACTGCCTCGTTTACTGACTGACTGGCTGATTTACTGTCTGACTGACTGCCTCATTTACTGACTGACTTGTTGATTTACTGACTGACTGACTCATTTACTGACTGACTGACTGACTGCCTCATTTACTGACTGACTTGCTGATTTACTGACTGACTGACTGACTGCCTCATTTACTGACTGACTTGTTGATTTATTGACTGACTGCCTCATTTACTGACTGACTGACTGCCTCTTACTGACTGACTTGTTGATTTACTGACTGACTGACTCATTTACTGATTGACTTGCTGATTTACTGACTGACTGACTGTCTGCCTCGTTTACTGACTGACTGACTGACTCATTTACTGACTGACTGACTGACTGCCTCATTTACTGACTGACTTACTGATTTACTGACTGACTGGCTGCCTCATTTACTGACTGACTTACTGACTGACTGGCTGATTTACTGTCTGACTAACTGACTGCCTCATTTACTGACTGACTGACTGACTGCTTCGTTTACTGACTGATTTACTGACTGACTGACTGCCTCATTTACTGACTGACTGACTGCCTTGTTTACTGACTGACTGGCTGATTTACTGTCTGACTGACTGACTGCCTCATTTACTGACTGACTTGCTGATTTACTGACTGACTGACTCATTTACTGACTGACTGGCTGATTTACTGTCTGACTGACTGACTGCCTCATTTACTGACTGACTGACTGGCTGATTTACTGTCTGACTGACTGACTCATTTACTGACTGACTGACTGCCTCGTTTACTGACTGACTTGCTGATTTACTGACTCACTGACTGACTGCCTCATTTACTGACTGACTGACTGACTGCCTCATTTACTGACTGACTTACTGATTTACTGACTGACTGACTGCCTCATTTACTGACTGACTGACTCATTTACTGACTGACTGACTGCCTTGTTTACTGACTCATTTACTGACTGACTGACTGACTGCCTCATTTACTGTCTGACTTACTGACCGACTGAATGGCTAATTTACAGGTGGGGACTCGAGTCACAGTTTGAATTGCTTGAGACGTGACTTGATGCATGAAGAGAAGACTTGAGACTTGACTTGACTTGGGTTCTGGTGACTTGGGACTTGACTCTGACTTGTACTCTGATGACTTGAAAAGGTTTCTAAAGTCTTGACTTGAGATCTTGTGTTTGTGTAAATGACTCAGATTGAAAGTGATGAGATTTGTTCCAGCAGACGACTGAATTTAAATTCTGTTTTCTGAATTTGTATGGAATGATTGAATTTATTGAAGTTGAAACTGATTATAGAAATCAAACTCATGATGCTCTTACCAAGTTTTTATCCTATTAAAACCATATTGCATTGAAAAGTCCTAGATATTTAGTTTTCTTTAAGATATTAAATTGATACTGGACTCTTGATTTGTTCTGACTTGACTTGCTGTTCTACATTTAGACTTGAGACTTGACATTAATGACTTGGACTGGACTTGGTAATCTACATTTAGATTTGGGACTTGACTTGAGACTTGAGCCTCAAGACTTGAGACTGACTTAAAGCAAAGTTGATACATTCTTTCTTTCTTTTATTCATTCACTCTTAATGATTTATTAATCCATTTATCCATTAATTTACTGCCTGACTCATTCAGTCACTCATTCTTTCTTCCTTTCTTTCACTTATTCATTCACTCATTAATGCATACATACATTCATGCAATCATTCACACAGTCACTCTCATTCATGCATTCATTCAGTCTTACTTTCTTTCATTTCTTTCATTCACTTATTCATTCATACACTCACTGGTTTATTCATCTATGTATTTATTAATTCACTCATTCATTAATTTTTTTATTCATTCATGCATTCATTCAGTCTTACTTTCTTTCATTTCTTTCATTCACTTATTCATTCATACACTCACTGGTTTATTCATCTATGTATTTATTAATTCACTCATTCATTAATTTTTATATTTATTCATCCATCCATTCATTACCCCACTCGCTCTCTCTCACTGGAAATTCATTCATGCGTTAATCCATGAATGAGTGAGAGAGCGAGTGTTAAAACATGTCTGCTGTACTTCAGTGTGTTTGGTGTCGTTGATTTTAATCGAATATAAATTTTAATTCAATCGATTTGATCAGCAGTTTAATTCATTCATTCATCCGCTCCGTGTTTCCCCGTCACCTCGGCGCTCTGCAGTCCGCGGCGTTTTAAATGTTTCAGTTGCGATGCGTGCAGGTGTCTGTGCTGAATATCAAACTCACCTCAAAGAGAACAACGCTCCTCTGAGGCCCGCCACACACACACACACACACACACACACACACACACACACACACACACACACACACACACGCACATACACACACACACTTTCACCCATCCTAGATTCCTGCCATGCACCTTTGTACCCCCAACACACACATAAATAAAAAGTGCCTCATCCCTCCAGCCTCAGATTACGCATATATACACACACACACACACACACACACACACACACACACACACACACACACAGGTAAAACCCCCAGTGTGAGCCTGTGATTGGACGAGCTCACACTGTCACACGTCAGGCTAATTTGATCAACTCTGTTGAAAAAAGCAAACAAATACATAAATAAAAAGTTGTGATGTAGGGATCTCTCTCTCTCTCTCTCTCTCTCTCTCTCTCTCTCTCTCTCTCTCTCTCTCTCTCTCTCTCTCTCTCTCTCGCTTTCTCTCTCTCTCTCTCTCCCTCTCTCTCTCTCTCTCTCTCTCTCTCTCTCTGTCTCTCGCTTTCTCTCTCCCTCTTTCTCTCTTTTTTTCAGACCTTCTTTAAGTTTTGGTCGTCCTCAAAGGGATAATGTATTATTTATCCCAAATTACATTTTCGTCTGCACACAAAGAGAAGGTGTGTGTGTGTGTGTGTGTGTGTGTGTGTGTGTGTGTGTGTGTGTGTGTGTTGTAAATGGTTTTCCTTTGATTTCCTGTTTGGTTCCAAAGAGGCTCAAAATAAATTTGCGGAACAGCCCTTTAAGGGCTCCAGCTTTGGTTTGACAGGGAGGTAAAGGCTTGGCGTGAATAGATAATGATGTTGGCTGTGATTTTGTGTGTGTATGTGTGTGTGTGTGTGTGTGTGTGAAGAAGCAAACACAGCCGGACTGAAACACACACATAAACATCTGATTGAAAGGTGATCTCCCTTCTCACTACACCACTTTGCTGCCCTTAATCAATCAATCAGTCAATCAATCAATCAATCAATCAATCAATCAATCAATCAATCAGTGTATTTACCAACCTTTTCCATCCCTGCTTTCAGTTTGGGTAAAGCTACAGAATTAAGATTATTCATCGTTGATTATGGAGGAGAGAAGATACAGAATAACAAAATAAAAATTATATCAATTTAAAAATGTGTGGTTTGTGTGGGAATCTATAAGTGTGTATCCCATGAGCCTGAGCGAGCCTTTCCTGTTTTTTTTTTATTTTTTGCACTTCTCTGTGTGTTTCTATAGTAACCTTGGCTAAGGTCCAGCAGCCGGTGGGACCTGTGAAGGGCAGAACACAGAGAGATGAAAGATCTGCAGCTTCCAGGCAGCA
>NW_027282852.1:0-10000 GCF_046629955.1 Centroberyx affinis
TTTCTGATCCTGATTCTGATTCATAATTGGAAAGATTGGGAAAAAGCCTGCTGTGTTGATCAGGTTTCTCATAATGCTGTACTGGGGAACTGCCTCAGTCGACTGGGATCAGTTCAGTGTTCATGTGATCTCACTCTCACTCTCACTCTCTCTCTCTCACTCTCTCTCTCTCACTCTCACTCTCTCTCTCTCACTCTCTCTCTCTCACTCTCTCTCTCACTCTCTCTCACTCTCTCTCACTCTCTCTCACTCTCTCTCTCACTCTCTCTCACTCTCTCTCACTCTCTCTCACTCTCTCTCACTCTCTCTCACTCTCTCTCACTCTCTCTCTCACTCTCTCTCTCACTCTCTCTCACTCTCTCTCACCGGTGCTGCACTCGGGCCCGGCCCAGCCTCCAGGCAGGTCTTGTTGCCGTTGTGGTCGCACTCGTAATGTCCGAAGAAGTCGTCCTCGGGCGGCAGAACTTGTTGCAGCCGAAGCCGTAGTAGTGCTCGTCACAGCCGACCCGCACCTGTACTGGAACTGAGCCACCGGCCCGTTGTGCTTCAGGCTGCGCCACTGCCGGCCGGGGTTGATCATCCCGGACTGACGGCTTTCTCGATCACCGCCCCGCCGACGCCTGGCGGCACAACACAGACGCACCGGGGTTAGTCTTTACACAGAGAAGACGCTCAGGTGGAGTGAAAGAAAGAACAAAACATGGGAAGCAGAAGGGAAAAACATAACTGTGTGCAGGTGACATGAACAAAAACACAGCGGTTGTGTTAAATCATATCTAAAAAGGAGAACACCAGTGTCATTTGGAGTTCTAGCCCAGTGGTTCTTAACATGGGGTCCGGGACCACCAGAGGTCCTTCAGGGGGTTCCAGGGGGTCCCCAGCAAATTGATCAATTGTTAAACTTCATTATCTAATTCACTACAAGTTAACACAGTTAGAGAATGTAGAAGAATGATTACTTTGATCTAGTTTCTCTGTTATCTCTCTGCCTGCAATACAGACAGTCATGGGATTCTGGAAAATCATCTCTAACAATAAAAATATTCTCAGATTTGGGTCCGAGAGACAAAATCTCATCAAATGGGGTTCTGTGGCCCAAATGTGGACTAAATTAGGGTCCTTGATTTGAAAAGGTTGAGAGAATCAATGTTCTAGCCCATTTACTATATGTAATTCGATTTTTTAACATTCACTCATTTTTCGTTGTTTTGAAAATACAAACTTTACAGTGTCAAACCAAGCTTGAACTGCTAACAGAGAGAAGGAAGAAGGAGAGAGCTCTCACTCTGCCTCTACTTCCAAGAACCGCAAACGCACCAGTGTCTGCTCTCAATGTATTGGTGCTAATGGAAAAGTTTAGGAGACGTGACGCTCTGTCGCAGATGTCTTCTGTCCAAACCATCGTAGACACAAACCCAAAGTATTATCATCCAGAGCGATGAGGGCTTTTTGTTACAGGTGTGTACCAGCTTGGTTGCTATGGTAACGGCAGTGTTGTGAGCAGGAGGAGAGGAGGAGCGGAGGAGAGGAGGAGCGGGCTGCTTTCATGCTATTGGACTGATCTATCTTCTAAAACGTAGATTTTGGTGAGTTATTCATGTCCAAAAGCAGAAGCTGTGCTCAAGACTGAATTAGGTGCTACCACCATATGTAGAATGAAGCAGGTATCTCCATGCTGATCAATTAAATATTTTTCAATGGTAATAATGAGTGTGAGTCATCTTTTAGCATGTGAAGCCTTTGTTTTTCAAGAGTTCTTCATGTTCCCTGTTGTTGCCTGGAACCTGATGATCAGAGCTGCTGCTGGCCGAGTGAAGAGTGAAGAAGACAAACAGAAAGTGCGCTACCGGTTTATTTACCCACTCTCTGAGAGGCAGGTGGGGGGGGTTGGGGGGGGGGGGGGGGGTGATGTTAGGACAGTGTTAGTGAGTAGCAGCCGAGAGGGAGGCTGGCTGGCTGTAGTAATATTCCAGAGCGTTTGAGAATGCTGAGCTGCTCTGTGGTATTTCACCGGAGGGTTGGAAAGTGTGGTCGGGCTGAGGTGACACGCCGCTCGGGCCCAGACCGCCGGCCGAAAAACACCGAGGGGGTCTGGGCCAAAAACACGCAGAGTGGATCCAGAACCCGGAACAGATAACACCGCCGGCCTGGAAGCAAACTGTGACGCTTCACATGCAACGGAAAAAAAAAAAAATGGGTGCTAGAAATGTCACTGAGGTAGCAGATTTGAAAGATAGCTAACCTCAAAAGAAGCTGGATCCGTTCCTTCCAACAGATTTGACCAAATATTCAAATCTGGCACTTCAGCGCTGAATACCGCCCGGACCGTCAGCTCAACACCTGCCTGAGAGCCCGGCTGAGATCCATGCCTGCAGCTGGAGATGTTAGCTGTGAGGCTCTGCTAGCATTAGCCTGGCAGAGCCCTAGCAACAGACAAATGAAGGTGTTCATTACTGGCCCCGAGCCTGGGGCACTTAGCTTGTTGACGCTAAGTTGAGAGGGTCAATATTTGTCCTTTTCCTCATTTGGTCTCCAGGCTCACTGCTCTGCTAGCTGGGTTTGTCTGAACAGACCTGAATCTGACACAAACCTTTAGCATTTTAGCTTAACTGGCAAGAGAGCGCATTTCTGCTTCATGTTTGGAGTAAAACAAATAAGGGGGGTTGCAAGGGGGCTAGTAGGTGTATCTTGTTTGTTTTCTTTATGTATTGTGTTTGTTTGTCATCGAGGACCACTTTGGAAATAAGTGTTTTTAGTCATGCCTTTTAAGTGCTATCCTCTGGGATTTGGTGTCAGGATACTCTTTTGAGTTGCTGTGCTTTTAAATTCCCAATAAAATCAAAATCAAATCAAATCAAAACAAAACCTGGATGAACTACCCCCCCCGCCCCAATTCCCCGGGCTGAAGCACACCTGGGCCGCGGTCAGCCGACTTCACACCGGGCCTATAATGGTTCCCTGTGGGACGCCAAATACAACACAGAGCCAACACTCGCTCTGACCGCCTGGCTGTCCGTCTGATAAACAGAAGCTCGGGATCGCAGGCCTCTCTCTCTCCTCCCTCTCTCCTCCCTCTCTCCTTACTCTCTCCTCTCTCTCTCCCTCTCTCTCTTTACAACCACTTGCTTTTCTGAATGGGACTCGGCCTCATCCTGAAGGTGTAAACACCGACAGGCTGATGTAGAGGCGGAGTTCAGTTCAGAGCGGGGGGGGGGGGGGGTCCAGCAACATGAGGAGTAACTTCATGATAACTTCATTTATCAGAAGTTATCTCAGTTAAAGAAGGTTTTACTCTCACTACTACTGTCTCTCCACACACAGTACACACTTCTACAATCCAATGCTAAATTAACAATAACGTAGGACTGCAGCAAAGTAAAGTACAGGAAAAGGGGGGGGGGGGGGGGTACTCACTGCCTGTGGACGAATCGTTGTTGAAGTCCAAGGCTTCCACGATCAACGTGTATGACCTCTGCAGAGAGAAGGAGAGAAAAGAGAGAGAGAGAGAGAGAGAGAGAAAAAGAGAGAGAGAAAGAGAAAGAGAAAGAGAAAGAGAGAGAGAGAAGAAATCAGGTAAGATAAACCATATCAAAACAAAAAAATCATCACTGATTGAAATAACACAATGTGATCAAAGCAACCAATATCTACTTTCCCTGAAAGACTTTTGTGCTTTTGTGTTGCGTGTAGGCTGGGCGATATGGACAAAATCAAATATCACAATATTTTTGACCAAATTTTTGATATCGATATTGTGACAATATTGTAGGGATGACTATTGGTACTTTCACAAAATATTTACACAATGAGATTTTTGATAAATAATCATCAGTAATGTGGATATAATGACTAAGTGGGTAAAGGCAAATAATAGAACAGCTAGAACAGTCTGGTAAGTTCAGAAAATGACATCACTTTACTGTAATGCAGCCTTTAAAACCAGGAAAACACACTTATGCCATATCATGATATTACGATATCCAAAATCTAAGACGATATCTAGTCTCATATCATGATATCGATATAATATCAATATATTGCCCAGCCCTAGTCCAGCATGGCCGACCTTCCAGACAGTGAGGGACAGTCTGGTTCCTCTCTGCCAGCCAGGAAGACGGAGCTAGCCAAACTAGCAAAACAACATTTGTACAAGCTAATGGAAGTGTGACAGGAGAACTGAGAGAGGCTCTGTCTCTCTGCAACACGGTCCACAGACCTGACACCGCTCAGACCGCTCAGACCGCTCAGACCTGACACCGCTCAGACCGCTCAGACCGCTCAGACCTGACACCGCTCAGACCGCTCAGACCTGACACTGCTCAGACCGCTCAGACCGCTCAGACCTGACACCGCTCAGACCGCTCAGACCTGACACCGCTCAGACCGCTCAGACCGCTCAGACCTGACACCGCTCAGACCGCTCAGACCGCTCAGACCTGACACCGCTCAGACCGCTCAGACCTGACACTGCTCAGACCGCTCAGACCGCTCAGACCTGACACCGCTCAGACCGCTCAGACCGCTCAGACCTGACACTGCTCAGACCGCTCAGACCGCTCAGACCTGACACCGCTCAGACCGCTCAGACCTGACACTGCTCAGACCGCTCAGACCGCTCAGACCTGACACCGCTCAGACCGCTCAGACCTGACACCGCTCAGACCGCTCAGACCGCTCAGACCTGACACCGCTCAGACCGCTCAGACCTGACACCGCTCAGACCGCTCAGACCTGACACCGCTCAGACCGCTCAGACCTGACACCGCTCAGACCTGACACCGCTCAGACCGCTCAGACCTGACACCGCTCAGACAGCTCAGACCTGACACCGCTCAGACCTGACACCGCTCAGACCGCTCAGACCGCGCACTGGGCCTGTCACAATCTGACTTTGTGATTTTCAACACACTGAATATTTGTTTCAGATCTTCCCAGTGAACACAGTCCACCATGAGAAAATACTCTGATGCACATCCAGCACCAACACACAGTCTGCTGCCTCCACTCCTCCCTCCACTCCCTCTCTCTTTTCCTCTTCAGCACCGCAGATGGTGTGTGTGTGTGTGTGTGTGTGTGTGTGTGTGTTTCAGACTTGACACACACACACACAATTGAAGGTTGTCGAACCCATTTTGAATATGTGAATACTAAAAGCAAGTGTACCTCAAGAATTGCTAAAATAAATGTTTGAGTAGGTCTTTCGTGTGTGTGTGTGTGTGTGTGTGTGTGTGTGTGTGTGTGTGTGTGTGTGTGTGTGTGTGTGTGTGTGTGTGTGTGTGTGTGTGTGTGTGTGCATACATGTGCCTACAGGTCTGAGTCGAGATGGGAAAGTGTGTAGGTCCATGTCACAAGGAATGTATGTGTGTGTGTGTGTGTGTGTGTGTGTGTGTGTGTGTGTGTGTGTGTGTGTGTGTGTGTGTGTGTGTGTGTGTGAGTGTGTGTGTGTGTGTGTGTGTGTGTGTGTGTGTGTGTGTGTTGGACTCCTATTATTTCGGCACCACTTTGAAACTCTTTGTCTCTCTTAAGGCCACCATCGCTCTCACCACTATCGAATAACAGACAGCCGAGAGCCAGGCAGGCTGAGGGAGGAGAGAGAGAGTGTGTGTGTGTGTGTGTGTGTGTGTGTGTGTGTGTGTGTGTGTGTGTGTGTGTCCAGTTGGCTGTGGTTTGAGGTCCCTCTACTCGTGACACTCACTCTCCAACATTCACACCAGCCGAACAGCACAACGTCAATGAAAGTCCAAAAATAAGACGGGAAGAGAAGAACAGAAGGAAATCACATAGGGACAAGTGTGTGTGTGTGTGTGTGTGTGTGTGTGTGTGTGTGTGTGTGTGTGTGTGTGTGTGTGTGTGTGTCTAAGACGCTAATGCTTAGATGCTTCGGATTTGCTCGGATTCAAGATGATGAATTGTTTTCCTGACATGTAACTTGATTTGCAGGCTGCAGATTCTCCACAGCGATTGTAAAACTGCAGAAATTCAGTTATTCAGTTATTCAGTTTTGGTTTTTCAGATTGTTTTGCAGCCCCGGCTTCAGCCTGTGTGGTCTCCTCACCGTCCCGTCCACATTTATCAAACTCTGCAGCGGTCGGCATAGATCCACAGCAGCTAGACGAACCCTCTTCCACCGACACGTGTCCTTTCTGGATGTGTCGCTCTGCAGGAAATCCTCTGCGAGTCCCCAGACAGTCCAGGTAGTTTACAGATTAGTGGTTAGCTCAGGCTGTAATTAGGACGGCTGCTGTGACACGAGGCTATGGAGAGTTTGGTGCTGCTCGTCTCGCCGCTGTGCCATAACGACCATAACGAACCACAGCGAACGCCCCCGGGGATCCATCCGTGTTTCCTGTCTGCTCAGATCCCTTTGAAGATCTACCAGGCTTTGGAAGCCGTCTTATTATTGTGTGCAGCAACACTTGCATATCACACGGATGCTCCATTTCATTTCTGGTTATTGCCTTGCCTTCTGCGTTGCATTTTGTGGCCATTTTTTTTTTACATCTGGAGTTTTCCCCTGCAGAGTAAATACCACAAGTTCAAGAGAAAACTTGACCTCAGTCACAAAGACTGGCAATCTCCTCTATCCACTGAGAATAAATCTGAACAAACCCCTCGCCCCCCCTCTCCCCCCCTCTCCCTGATTTCTCCCCGGTCCTGTCCACACAGAGCCAAGTCTCCACTGTGCCACACAGTTGTTTATCCGAACGCCACATAGCTGTCTTCAGTCAGAAGCCAGTCTAGCGTGCCATGTCATCATTTATCCAGGACTTGTGACTATAAACCCTCACAGCTCTTACACCATCCCGCCTCACTGCGTCACCTCTGGCTGAAATATCATCCGTCTGTTGGTCTGCTGCCGACTGACCAGGGCAGAAAAATAACCCATCTGCCCACCGACCACAGCGCTTGGTACCTATCAGATTTCACCAGCCACTTTGACTATTTTACCAGCCAACTAGGTTTTCAGAAGAGAGTCGGACTCCAAATAATGGCTGGTTACCTGCCAGAGTGGCTAATAGAGTTAAACTAACTTGCCAACCACAGACAAACACCCAGCAGCGTTTGTCTGGTGGCTGTTGGTAGTTTCCCATCGCTCCCCGTCCCTTTGATTGAGGAGGTGGAACCGCTTTCTCTGGCTGGAGGCTTGGTGTGGGAAAATAGTTGAAAAGCAAGCAAAAAGCAGCCAACATGTTGAGGCAAGTCCAGAGCCGAGCGAGGAGAGCGAGGAGAGCGAGGAGAGCGAGCGGCTCGGGCTGCGTTCACACTGCAGCTCACAGCTTCCACATTCTGATGTTTCCCCTCCTTACTCAGATCTGATGTTTTCTCCTAAGTGTGAACAGCAAAAAGCTGCATGGAGTCGCAGTTTTACAATTCCCATCTGGACCAAATGGGTGTGTGCTGCAAAATCAGATGCAAAGGCATGTGACCCAGATGGCGTTTTTATTTGAACACGCAAACTGGAACTTGTCAGTGCTGCCATGACCAGCAGCAGTGTTTCCCACAGAATTAGAATGTATTCATGGTGGTAGGTGGGTTGGCAATGGGGGGGTGGGGGGGTTGAATGCCTTTTTATTCTTGTTTTCTCTTATATTGTCAATATATAGGCTAATATCAATAAAGGATCGCATTACCTGGATGGCTGAAAAATTATCTAATGTACTCCATTTTAAATAGTTCCATTTGTCAAACAAATAACTGACCTGTATATATCTAAAGTACTTTGAGTCAAAGATAACAGAACTTAAAAATATAAACAGTGCTACACTGTTCTGTTTGTTGCTTGCTTTTGTCTTCAAGGTGAAGAATAGAAATGAGAAATCTGCTTTTCTGCCCCTCTGCCCTGCTGATCTCTCTGTGCTGTCAGTCTCTCCTGTATTATAGCCTTATATCTTTACATCGTTAACATCGCCACAAAGTTTTCTATGTGTGGGAAACCCTGGAGGGGCGGAGCAGAGCGAGGGGAGATCGTCCACTAGTTAATCGATCGCGGATGGCGTCGTTCTGTCGGACGGATAATAAAATAAAAAATAAAAAATGCTAAAACGGGTTGCCAAATATACTTTGGCGGCCGTTAATATACCTGGGCGGCCCGCCCAAGTAAAGTCTATGTGTGGGAAACACTGAGCAGTAAATCTTGGGTCATTCACCTGAGACAGCTGTCATCATTTTGCCAACTTGTCTAAGCAGCGTTCGCCTGGAGGACAAAGAGACACAACGATGGAGAGAAAGATGAACAGCTGACTTGACTGTATTGTATTTGTGGAGACGCTTCGATTCAGTCAAATCTCAAAGACTCTACTGCAGCTGAGAAGTGTCTGAGTCAGGTGGAGAAAGGAAGGGACAAAACAGATCTGACAGCTTTTCAACATGCTGTCAGTTCATGCTGGTATGGGATATGGGTTAAGTATTAGAAAAGATTTAAAAAATAGAAATAACTGCCTCGCGGTTGTATGCCTCCACCAATTAACTTTGTTTTATCATTGCAAGGACAGTCTTTATTTATTGAACATATATAATTAATGTGATTATTAGGTCAACTTAAAGGATTTTGGTGTCTGCAAAAGTAAGTGACAGCACTTCCACCGTTTTTGTAGAATGACCCAAGATGGTTTTCTCAGCTACAGTGGTAAGCAAAACATTATGATGTCACAGTGAAGTTGACCTTTGAACTTTTGGATATAAAATGTCATCACTTCATCCTATTAGACATTTGTGTGAAATTTCGTCATAATTAGCATATGAATTCTTGAGTTATGGCCAAAAACGTCTTTTGTGAGGTCACAGAGACCTTGACCTTTGGCCTTTGACCACCAAATTCTAATCAGTTCACCCTTGAGTCCAAGTGGACGTTTGTGGCAAATTTGAAGAAATTCCCTGAAGGCGTTCCTGAGATATCGCGTTCATGAGAATGGGACGGACAGACGGACGGACAACCTGAAAACGTAATAATAATTTAAAAAAAAAAGCAAATCAGATGCAAGCAGCAATCCAGATCTGAGTCTGAAGCCTGCAGAGTGATGCAGCCTCAGACCTGGTCCAGCAAGAGTCTCTAGAGGAAACAGGAACCTCCATACTGTTCACCTGATGTTCCCCAAACCCTGTGATGTCACCGCCGTGAACTCTGATGTTTCTGTTGGTCATTCATCTGACAGGACGAGCGCAACAGTAAAAATAAGCTGCAATTCCTTGATCAGTGGTTATTGGTCTCCAACAAAATAGTTTAATTTCATTATAATTTAATTTACTAGAAATGAACCCAACACGCTCTCACCACTATCTTCCCATAATACAGTGTAGATAGTTAAACAGTCAAATACAAAATCAATATAACAAAATCAATATCAGTAACAAAAATGTTTTCATATGGGTCCCTGGGACTAAATCTTATCAAATGGGGTCCGTGGCCTAAAGTGTTTCTATTTGTGTGTCTGTGACATGAAAACCATACGACAACCTGTCTCAGATGGGTGGTTCTCAACCTGGGGGTCGGGATCCCCCAGGTGGTCGTGAGAAGATATTTCTACTATACAAATTTATTATCATGTCTATTCTTTTCCGACTTTTTTCCTGAATATTTCTCAGCCTCCAGGCCTCCTCTGATACAAGTGAAACAACCTGAAATGGGAAAATCTCTCTTCTTTGGTTCTTTGGTTGAACTGCTGAGCGCCACATCCAGCCTGAAGGCTTAAGGATCACAAGTCAAAAAGGTTGAGAACCCCTTAGATCACTAACTTCACAAGTGACTGACAGTAAGGTAACAGTAAGGTTGTCAGTTTGATTCAACAGCTTTAAAACACATTAAGCATAAATCAGATGATGGATGCTAACGAGAGCGGGTCGCAGAGACGAACCCGGCAGCAGACTGGGATTTACGGTCCAATCAGGACTGATGCCAGGATGTCCCGTATGTTTACAAGCTCTCCAAACCATTATGGGACTCTGGTCTTCAGAAATGTCCATGTTTGGTGGAGAGGGAAAACCAGCGGACCGCATCTGGTTC
>NW_027282852.1:15000-50000 GCF_046629955.1 Centroberyx affinis
GGAAAACCAGCCTTGTTATTAGCTTTATCCAGTCTGGGTTCTGAAAGGGTTTCGGCTCTATAGGCTGGTAGAATTTCCTCCTCAACCGATAGAGGAACCGTGTAATCCTTCAACCGAAGTTAAAGGAATAGTTCACCCAAAACTGAAAATTGTGTCATCATCATTGTCTGTCAACATATTTCACCTGTGTTTCATTTGGCATGAGGGGGAGGAGATGATGACAGAATTTTCATTTTTGGGTGAACTATTCCTTCAAAACATGAAAATCAATTCCTTGTAGGTGACACTACTCTAGCAGTTGCTTTGACAGACAATAAACCAAAATACCAAACCAAAGTAGTGAAAGTGGCTGGTGCATTCTGGGATGTACAACTACCAGACAGAGGAAATACAAGTTTCCTGTCTGGCTGCCAGTCTTTGAAGTCTTATCAGAAGCTCCTGCTGATCCTCGGTACACAAGACTACTGTAGCTCTGTATGGATTAATGAAGAACACATCAGGCGTCTGTCCCTGACATGTCTGAGCAGGCTGTTTAAGAACCGCTACCGCTCTGATAATGTCGGATCTTGTTCCAATTCAGAGTACAGAGTGACCCAAATAAGTGTGATTAACAGATAAATGTCTGTGTGAGTGGAAAACAGCAGAATAGTATGATGCAGAGAGGTAGAGAAAAAGGTTTTTAAATGTTGGTCTAGGTGTGACAGAAGAGACCCGGCACTGCTGGATCCCTACTAGGGCTGCAACTAACGATTATTTTCACTGTCGATTAATCTGTTGATTATTTTCTCGATTAATCGATTAGTTGTTTGGTCTATAAAATGTCAGAAAATGGTGAAAAATGTGGATCAGTGTTTCCCAAAGCCCAAGATGACGTCCTCAAATGTCTTGTTTTGTCCACAACCCAAAGATATTCAGTTTACTGTCATAGAGGAGGAAAGAAACCAGAAAATATTCACATTTAAGAAGCTGGAATCAGAGAATTTTGACTTATTTTTCTTAAAAAATTACTCAAACCGATTAATCGATTATCAAAATAGTTGGCGATTAATTTAATAGTTGACAACCAATCAATTAATCGATTAATCGTTGCAGCTCTAATCCCTACTGCTGCAAACTCATCAGGACTAAAACCAGAGGTGAAGCGGTTCGTCTCTTCACTGAACTGAACTGAACTTTTCTTTGGATCTTTCTGCAGTCTGCTCAGTCTGCTTTAGCTGAAACTCTTATCAGAGCGACTGATAATGAGCAACAAACTCCAACTGCTAGACCACCAGCATCACAGGCAACATGAAGGCGGTGGACACATGGACCACATGGAACAGATTTTGCCTTCGCATGCTGATGGGAACCAGTCTGGGATTTCCAAGTTGGCCGCCGAACACTCGACAGAAAATCAAACCGGAAGACAAACGATGAACAAACATGGCCGTCCTGCAGCTTAACAAGCTAATTTAACAAAGTTCAAATAAACAAATGTTAGTTATGATGGTTAGTCTGGCTGAACACAAGCCTGTAATAAATGTGCATGTGTGTGTAAGTGCTTGAGTGGAAACAAAGCTTGATTTTCCTGCCATACTGAGAAGGCTAAAGGTTTTATCGCATCATAACTAAGAAACTCGGGTAGCAAAATGACTCTGTCCGACTTCACCATCCGACTCTGAATGTTGCTCATGAGAAATTCCCAGGCAAGAAATTTGCTTTTCCGATAGATCGATAGCAAATGAACACAAGCGGATATTCCCGTGTCCCTAGATGGTTCAACACATAACATGAGCTAAGCTTTTTGCCTCTTTGCCTCTGTGACTTGTTGAGAGAAAGTTTGTTACTTCAGGTCCATACTGAGCTCCTTTCAATCCCAAGTCATCCTGCTTTGCGCCTGACATCCTGCTGAACAGACATGAGGAATGATCTCATCTCCTTGCCTCCTGTCTCTCAGCAGCCTATGGCTTTCTGACCAATGAGAATCTCCCAGGCTCGCTCTCCAGTAAACCTTCTCAACTCATTTCAGGCCTGAAACATCATGCTGTTCTTTCTGTGGATCCAAATCTTAAGTCCAAGAGCAGAGCAGAGAGCATCCATTTTTCTCGGTTCAACAAGTCGTGAAAACTTCATTAAATCAGCTGCAACAGGCCTATGAATGTTCAACACTGAATTTGTTTATGTGGAAATAACATGCTGTTGGTTTGTTTGTGGGTTCTGCTCCCTCATCCTGTATGCGCACGGTATGGAAAAACCTTTTTTACACACGGACAACACGACCGAAGCTCTGACAAAAAAACACGACTTTTGAGGGGAACGTTGGACTCACCGGCCAGGCGAAGCTGAACGGCAGAACGATCCTGGCCCCGTCGCTCCTGCCGCCGCCTAAGGAGAAGGTATTCCCGCCGACCACGGGCGTGGAGGCCGCGCCGAAGCTGCAGGGCCCGGCGGACGACACCTTCAGCTGGTACTCCTTCAGACAGACCCGGAAGTAGGTGTCGCACTCGTCGGCGGTGCAGCGGCGGTCGGCGGCGTCCCGGGACCCGTCGCAGCAGGCGCCGCTCTGCAGCTCCCCGTTAACGTTCTGCATCGACACCACCTGGAGCTCGAAGTGTCCCGAAGCTGAGGAAACCTGGGGGAGGCGGGGTGGGGGGGTGGGGGGGGGACATGTTGGCTGAGTCAGCAGATTCATGCAGATTCCCCACTATCGCTTTACTGTCATTATCATCATTATCCTCTCCAAAACTTTGGACTGGAACAACTTCTGTGTACCGGCTCACTTTAATTTGTCTGGATCCTGCAGGAGATGCTTTCTGATCCTCTTTTTACCCTTTAAGATATTTAACTTTAATTCTTAATTTTTTTCCCCATAGAAATGAATGGCAGAGAGTGAATAGTGACATCTGGCGATCAAACTGTAAACTCTTTAAAAGACAAACTCTTTCTAATGAGTTCAACTTTTTAACCCTTCCAGCTGAAGAAAACACACTTTCAGCTGCTTTTAGCTAAACCACACATTTTCTCCTGGAAATGGATTTTACACTTTAAATTTCATTTGGTTATAATTATGGCATGACACCTAAGCTTTTCAAAACGAGGTGGTGCAAAGCTGGTCCCAACCTATTTGCCACTGAATTCATGTGGTGCCTAGAGAGTTAAATTGCTGCAGAATGAGTGAAACTCTGTTCACACCAGTAAACAGCCGGATCACACTGAAGCATCATGTTTTGTGTTGCTGCAAACTGCAGCAGAGTTCTCCTGCGGCTGAATGTGTTGAGATGAAGCCGATGAGGCTGCAACTTTTAACCTGCAACTTTTAACCTGCAACTTTTAACCTGCAACTCCAACTTTCCTTGCAACTCAGATTCACTGACGATTCAGAATGAGAACTTCACAGAGAGCAGAAAACGAGGTAAAACTGTGATTCACTCAGGCATCAGCAGTGTAAAGTAGAATAAGTCCAGTGCAGGTACGCAGCGCGTGCAGTGCGATGAATGAGCTTCCATCGTTTTCAACACAGTCCGTGTGAATTTAATTTTATTTTCATGGCATGACTTCAACTTTAAAACTTGGAAAGCCTGTGCGGAGCTGCTCCAGGTTGATTTATTAGCTTGCTACATGAACATGAACAACCAGATGAGCGTTGGCTTAAACCAAATAATTTGTTTCAGAACTTGAGTGAAATATTTATATATATTTGTCTTAAAGCCACGCACAGCTCAAACTGATGCATGCTGGTTCCTGTAAAAAATGAACAAAACAAAAATAAAATCCCAGCCGACTGTGTGTGTGTGTGTGTGTGTGTGTGTGTGTGTGTGTGTGTGTGTGTGTGTGTGTGTGTGTCAGCCTCATGCACCTACCTGGACGCGGACACACTGCAGGATGAGCTGCAGGCAGAGAGCAGCGAGGACGGAGCTCCGTCTGAGGATCATGCCGGCGGCTGGCTGCTGCCTGGCGGCTGTGAGGCTGACTAGAAGTCGGTCCGACCCTCCGCTCCGGATTTATACCCCTCCGGCCGGGACATGCACGGGTGGAGAGCTGCAGCTTTTACAAAGGATCCTTCCAGGGATTTCCAGCTCGTCACGGCGTCCTGCCCCCTTCCTCCCGGCCCTTTTGTCTGCTATTGTCCCGCTTTCTTTTATTTCTTTCTACACGCAACAAAACCCAGGCGACGTCTGCGGAGGAATGACTGCCGGAGCCGGACGGCAAGTTCACCAGGAGAGGCCGGTTAATATTCATGAGGGGGGAGGAGTCGCGAAGCCACGCCCGCTCGTGAATATGCATGAGGCGCGGTCTGTGTTTACAATCAGTTCACAATCCTCTGTGGAAGTGCCTTCACACATGGACTCTACCGCGGAAAACCTACAGGACCGACATGACAAGTGCTTAGCGCCTCGCTCTTAATTACACACACACACACACTGGAAGAAGAGAAGAAGAAGCTGAAGTCCCGATGGATCAAACCTGCTGTCGTTTATTGGAAAAATGATTACTGAAGTGCTTCCTGCTAGAGTTTTCTATTATTGTCTATTTATCTTTAATATTTTGCTGTTATACTGCTGAAGACCCAACAAATCTCCCTCTATTTTTTATGTTTTATGTTTGGAAATTTGCTCATTTTGTCATGTTTCCTTTTCTTGAAGAGAAAGCCACAAAAACCACAATACAACTTTCACAATAAAAGCCCCCTGCTTTAAAAGCTCATCCACAGATTCCTGCTGTTGCTGTAAAAATGACCACCTGATGATGTCACACCACTCTCATCATCATCATCATCATCATCATCATCATCATCATCATCATCATCATCATCATCATATAGGCTTGCTAAGTCACAAGCATTTTTTTATATGACTACTTAAAATTCAGTTTTATAGACTTGCTTTTTTTTTAATTGTTTTTGATCCTCTTATGTATTCTACTGTTCTGTTTTTTTCCGTAAAAAAGCCCTTTATAAACTCTGCTTTTAGAAAAGTGTGATATAAAAAAGGTTTGTTAACATTATGTAATTTGACCGCCAGGCTTGTTGGGCACAAACTAGGTTGTCAAACTGGTTCTGATGGCAGAGAGCAGGATTCATATAAAACACATTTCACTGCAGTTTGGTGTTTTCCTTCCTGACATTTAAAATGTTCAGGTTTGTTTGTGTGTTGAGTTTCAGGACCGCTGGGGATCTGACACACATCGCTGTCACAGAGGAAAACACACTTTCCTTTCTTCATTTCTGATAAACGAATGATAAAAGCTTCAATAGAATCCACATTAACACTGATGACACTGTATGACACTGTATGACACTGTATGACAGTGTTAATGTGAGGCTACAGCTGACTGTTTCCAGAGCAGGTTCACTCTTTTCAGGAATTTTCTAGAAACAAGTGTCAGTATATAACACAGATAACTAAACTAATATCAAGAAAAATGACTTGATTCAAAAAAATAATCGAAATCTGTTGATTTGCACTGGGAACAAGAGAATTGGTTTTTAAATAAGATTTTAAGACGTAAAATGTGTTTTACATTAAAATAGTGTTTTAAAAAAAGAAACTCTTGATCCACAGTATCATTGTATGTGAGTGATCCTCTATAGGTGACCCCCTGCTAATGTGGCCATTGTGAACGACTGGCAACATAAATCCCCCTCCGACAGCTGTGGTTGTGTGTGTGTGTGTGTGTGTGTGTGTGTGTGTGTGTGTGTGTGTGTGTGTGTGTGTGTGTGTGTGGTGGTGGGGGTGTTCAGGAGGAGGGAGGGGTTCATACAGACCCCGTCCACAAGCACAAACCTGAAAACAAATAACATTGGATGAAACTGTAATGAATCCTGGGGGGGATGGAGGGGGGATTAAACATGACTCAACTGATAATTACAGACATTAGAACATATTAAGTAGAAATGTATAAGTGGAAAATCTGAAAAAAAAAAATTTTTGAATGAATGAATGAAAAGTAGAACATAACAAAACATGACAATATACCATTTTAGGCTATATTTTACATTTCAGGCATTTGGCTGAAAGGGAGCAGAAAAAGGGAAATCCTTCAGTGTGAAGAGGATGATACCAAACAAAATTAAATATAGCCTATGGAACATGAAAATACATTTATTAAAAAAAAAAAAAAAACTATCAGCATATTTGCAATATATAACAAATGAGAAAAACATGAGAATATGAAGAAAACAAATATGAGAATTTACAGAAAATATACAGGATGTGCAAAAAAAGGGGGAGCAAAGGAACGAGGGTGGGGGGTGGGGGGGCAGTGGGATGAGAGGGAGGAAGAAGAAAGGGGGGAGGGGGGGCAGTGGGGGGGGGGGGGGGGGGGTTGTTCCTTTATGAAATAGAGCCTCGGCGACAGAACAAAGGTGCCTGCTCTTTATTCTCAAATTAGAGCAGCTGGGCTCTTTTCCCTTAAGGAGCCCCATGAATAGATTAGGACTGCTGTCAGTGAAAGAGAGACGACCCCCCCCCACCTATACATACACACACACACACACACACCACACACACACACACACACACACACACACACACACACACTCACACTCACACACACACACACCTCTTGCTGGACGGCTATAGAGCTGCAGTGTAACAAGGCTTTCAGTGAATTATGTGCTTGTGCTTGTGTGTGTGTGTGTGTGCCTGTGTGTGTGTATGTGTGTGTGTGTGTGTGTGTGTGTGTGTGTGTGTGTGTGAGTGCGTGCAAGGCATGTGTTTGTGCCTCTATGCGTGTGCGGGCAAATAAACACATACATGTACTGTATGTCTTCACCTGTATCCATACCTGTGCGTGTGTGTGTGTGTGTGTGTGTATGGGTGTGTGTGTGTGTGCACATATGAGTGCGTACCTGTGTGCATGTGGGTGTGCACGTGTGTGTGAGTGCACGTTTATGAAAAGATCTGCAGTGGCGTCCAGATCCAAATCTTTTCCACTGGAGACACAGAAGACCAAACCGATTTCGAAAACACATGACATCATGACATCATGACATCATGACATCATGACATCATGACATCATGACAGCATGACAGCATGACATCATGACATCACACACTCGATTCTGACCAAAATCAATTGTTTCACTCTAGAGCTTCTTAGGCCACATCCACACTAGCCGTTTTAAAGCCTTTGAAAACGATCTCCATCCACACGAGCGTTTCAGAAATAATCTCCGTCCATACTAACACGCCTGAAAGCGCATATCACATGACCATTCACGTGCACTGGGCATGTGCGTGTCGGTGTAAACAGGAAGCAGATTGTCTACTCTGCGGTTGGTTGCTTAGTTGCAGAAAATACTACAGAGGAAGAACAGCAATGGAGAAAAGAGTTTTCTCTGCTTACTGAAAGAAACACATGAGTATAAGACGGTCAAGGCAGCGGAAAACATAGATTGGGAGTCATCGCAAAGCAAATACGTTGTGACTGATAAGAGCCAATCAGGAAGCGAACGTGGGCGTCTGCGTCATTGTTTTCAAAAGTCTCCGTTTCCGCCCGTCCGGACTAAAACGCAATCCCGGAATTTTCCAACTAAAACGGGATCAGCAGTGTTTTCAAAAGTCTCCGTTTTAGGGGTCCGAAAACGCCGGAGTAGTGTGGAGGCTAGGAGGAAACGTAGCAAAAGTTATGTGTTTTAAAACGAAAACGTATCAGTGTGGATGTGACCTTAAACAGCTGTCCAGAAGAGTCGTAACAGGGCAATGGATCCAACCCAAAAGCTCCCAAATGTCCTTTTCAACACACTGACTGCTTGTACTGGCAAGTTGGTGAAAAGGATTGAAATTTAGAAATGAAAATGATCCAGTCAGGCCTTTCCTGTACATTTTGCTGCCTTGGCTGTAGATTAAGTACTTTCCTGTTTCATCTGTCTTCATGTGCCGCTGTGTGAAGTAGTATTGTATATCGTATACTGTGTATTGTATTTGAGATTGAATTGGATTGGAGAGCCGCACTCAGGCAAGCAGGACATACAGTAAACTCTATAATGAAACAACTGACAAGATTTTGGTCATAACTGATGATCGGTGTGATGGAGAATGATGGAAAAACGGGGTCCAGGTTGAAAATGGCTGGAGTTCTGATTTAAGAATGAATCTGTACTGAAACTCTTCAGCTGCGGCCGACTGTCTCAGCTGATGAGCTTAAAGCAACCAGTGCAGTTCCCGATCAAAACAGCCTGTTCGGTTCTCGAGATATGTGAAGGACACACAGACAGACAGACAGAGATTCCTTGCTTTATATTATGATATCCCACTTAGTTTTAACATGGGGGTTATTCGGCTCTTGACCGCCATGAAAAGCAGAATATAATCTCCTCACCAAGATCAGATGCAGCTGGACCAGTTTGTAGCGTTCAGATTTTTTCTTCCCATTCATTTGAAAGGAAACTGACATTGAACACGTTGGTGAACAGATTCAGCATCAGATCCTGCTGTAAGACAATGAAGCAATCTTGGGTCCTTCGTCATTTTGCATTTCTATTCTTGGTTTACACAAAAATGAGTATTTAAAAATAAAAGTAGATCCGGTCTCCCCAACAGGAACTATCTCTCCTAAATGGTATCCCTCCGCTGTGTTCTCTTCTATCAATAAAAATGCTGTTTGGTGAGATTCTGTCCTGAAGCGTCGGACCAACAGTCAGCTGGAAATCACAGCAGCAGGATCTGATGCTGAATCTGTTCACCAATGTGTTCGATGTCAGTTTCAATTCAAATGAATGGGAAGAAAAAATCTGAACGCTACAAACTGGTCCAGCTGCATCTGATCTTGGTGAGGAGATTATATTCTGGTTTTCATAATAACATCCATGTTAAAACTACGTGGAATATTGCTTTAAGCGTCCGCTGAGTTTCAGCTGAGTCTCCCTGGTCGCTCGGCTCTGGAGGATTTGAATGGACTCGAGGTGACTTGGTGACTTGGTGACCAAGTTGCTCACAGTGTGAACACAGCGTTAGGCTTCTTGTTCAAGGACAGTTCAGTAAGACACGAGGCTGCTGATGGACACATAACTATTTGTATTTGTATTTGTAGAGTTTATTATCCCCGTGGGGAAATTTGTCCTCTGCATTTGACCCATCCTGTACACACACTAGGAGCAGTGGGCAGCCGCAGTACAGTACAGCACCCGGGGACCAACTCCAGTTCTTTTGCCAGTTCCTTGGTCAGGGGCGCTGACAGGAGTATGAACATGTCTTTGATGGTGGGAGGAAACCGGAGCACCCGGCAGAAACCCACACAAACACAGGGAGAACATGCAAACTCCACACAGAAAGGACCTGGGACGCACCGGAGTTCGAACACAGGACCTTCTCACCGTGCCATCCCACGCCGGCTGCTGCAGGGATCAAACCTGTGACTGTCCGGTCACGGGCCGGCCGTGACCGGACAGTCCTCACCCTGACCCACAGCTACTGCCGGCTCAACAAAAAGCACGAGGAACAAAGTCTCAGTGGCATCAATGGCCACATAGAGCAGTGATTCTCAACCTTTTTCATATCAAGGACCCCTAATTTAGTCCACATTAGAGCCATGGACCCCCATTTGATGAGATTTTTGTTTCTTGGACCCAAATCTGAGAATATTTTTATTGTTAGCTATGATTTTGTCCAGAATCCCATGACTATCTGTATTGTAGGTAGAGAGAAAACAGAGAAACTATGATCAAAACATTCTGCTACATTCTCTAATTGTGTTAACTGAAATAACCGTGAAGTTTAACAATTCATCAATTTTCTGGGGACCCCCTGGAACCCCCTCAAGGACCCCCGGTGGTCCCCGGACCCCATGTTGAGAACCACTGACATAGACTTGACATGACATAATTTATTCACAATCTGAAACAGAATCACTTCATGAATGTAGTGTAGAGTTTTTCCTTGGTGGCGACACTGCAGTCAGGAATGAGACGTTTCACAGCAATAACCGTGATCCTGCTTCTGGAATGTAGACAACAATTTTTCAGATGATAGAAATATTTATATGAAATATTTTGGTCTGTTGTCATTTCTGTGGGTTGATAGCTGACATGAAGGAGACACGATGCCACACAATGAGTTCAACCATGGAATGAACTATGAGGCCTGTTAGTCTTCAGCCTCCTCTTTTTTGTTATGCGCTTTTTCCTCCTTTTCTTTTCTATTGTATATCTTGAGAATCATTCAATTCTTTAAGCACAATAAATATGTAGGAATTAGTCTACTATACATAGGGACAATGGAAGACATACAACAGACAAACTGTACATTTAATATGACTCTACAAACACACATTCAGCCTTGTCCTCTAAATCTGTAGATTGCAGCAGTGTGGGGTCCAGTGAGATGGAGCTGAAGAGGGAAGTGGAAACCAGCAGTGAATTGTTCCAGTGAAACATGAGGAAGTTAAATAGAAAAGGCCTTTCATGTATTCCACTTCCTCTTCGTGGAAATTGTTGTAGAATTATTTAAAACCGAAAGTGCTGGTCTCTCTTGGTGAGTGGGTGGAGAAACTGGTCTCTCTCCTCTTCTCTGATGGATTTCTCCCTGTATGATTGTTGAACGTCTCTTGGTGCAAAATGGCGGCTCTAGAAAGAAGCCCTCGCTCTTTGATTCTGAGGGACTGACACCAAAACCTGACGTTTACCAGTGATGTTTTACATCCTGAAACATTTTCTCATATCAAACTCCACTGGAGCTGCTGGAGACATCTGGAGGTGACGTCACCTCGTCTACGATTGGCCGGTTATCCACCAAGAAGAAAAACACAACAAACTAGAATTGCACTCAGAGAGCGCAGACCTCCACCAAGGTTCGTGCTATTATTGCTTCTTCGTGAATCGGATCCGGATCTGCTCCAAAATTTAATGGGTTCTTCCTTGGCCCATGCTACACCCTTCCACCAAGTTTCATGAAAATCGGGCCAGTAGTTTCTCTGTAATCCTGCTGACAGACAGACAGACAAACAAACAAACAGCACCAAAAACATAACCTCCTTGGTGGAGGTAACTACAGAATGGAGCCAGAAGTTTAAGGAATATCACCAGTGTTAAAGTATTTCAGGGAGGATTTTTCCTGTAATGAACAATTGAAATTCCCAGTTACTGTAGACACTGAACGATGACTCAGCTTCTCATCATCTGGCCTCCCAGTTACCTTCCCCTTTAAAATTCCCTCTCTCCCACTCTACAGTCCTACAGCTGCAGCAATGAGTTCATGTGCTCACACCCAACTGTTCAAAACTGTTGCTTACTGGGAAATGACATGACCAGAAATCAACCCTAGAAATGATTTGGCTGAGACATCTGTTGTCTAAAAACGACTGGATTCCTGTCTAAGAGATTCTTTCTTTCTTTATTTATTAGGATCCCCATTAGCTCCAGCATAAGCATTGGCTATTCCTCCTGGGGTCCACCACACATACAGTCATACACACTTATACACACTATAACCACATAAACACAACAAACAAAACAGCTCATCTCATTGAATTAACAATCAAGTACATACGGAAGAGACACAATATTGTCATCCTTTCAACAGACATTAAGCCAAACACAAAAATTATAAATCAATCACAATTCCTCAAGAATTAATAGCAAACATGTAAATCCTTGTCTGAATGACCTTCTTAAATTATATATTTATCCATCCTGCGCTTTCACACTTGTAATTCCAAGAAAATAGAGTATTAAAATACATTTCTCATTTTCTGCCAAGGGGATTTCTACTTTCATCCTGGTATACATTTTATTTCCTGCACCATTTTCTTTCCTAGTTTACTCACACACAATTCAATTATGGTTCCTGAAGTATTCGGAGATACTGTTTTAACAAAATATTGACCCGATCTTTAGTTTTCTCTTGAACAATATGCACTGGCAATGAATTCCACCTGACCATGGCTCTGTACATCAGTGGTTCTCAACCTTTTTCATATCAAGGACCCCTAATTTAGTCCACATTAAAGCCACAGACCCCAATTTGATGAGATTTTGTCTCTGGGACACAAATCTGAGAATAAGAGAGATAACAGAGAAACTATGATCCAAATAGTCAGTCTTCTACATTCTCTAATTGTTCTTGTAAATGAAATAATGAAGTTTAACAATTCATCAATTTGCTGGGGACCCCCTGGAATGCCCTCCAGGACCCCTGGTGGTCCCCGGACCCCACGTTGAGAACCACTGCTGTATATAAATGAGTCCTTGAATTCTGATTAAAAAAAAGAACCAAAACAAGATCATATAATTCATTTGGTGGAAACTTTAAAGATATAATGAAATGGCATTTTGAGGTATTTCTGAACCAATGGGATAGCAGTATTGGTTAGGGAGAGAAAGGCCGGTTGGTTATAATTTTGTATTCATGGCTACTGGTACACCATGAAGTAACCACTAGAAATATGACATTTTCCAGGAAGCAATTAAGGAATTTTTCATTTTATTGACTATAATCTAAAATTTCCTACAGTTCCATGTTACATGACTGGTTTCCTTTACTTGCCAATCGGTTCTATCAAAGTTTCACGATTGGATTTTATCCAAATCTTTGAACCAGCTATAATAATAACGGACTGCAGTATGAACCAGTTTGTCACATGTTCTGCCTTGTTGTGCCTTGTTGTGTTTTTGGACGTCAGAAACGAAGCACAGTCCAGAGGGAGAGCTGTTATATCCTGTTTGATAATTGTGTCAGATGATTGGCGGCACCTGTGTGAAGAGTCAAAGAAATGCTCGGAGTCTGTTTGTCCCTGGTGAAAGTGGAATGCTGAAACGTCAGGCGATTTTCTGCTGTGTAACTTCCATTCAGCATTATTATGGAGGCGGCTCTTCTCCAAGCTCCACGTTTCTGAGATGCTTATTATTCCTGTCAACTTTCAAATAAAAGTTGTAGAGAAGTGGGAGGATTTGAATGGCTGGAATCAACTTCTTCCTCCATTTTACCCTTGTCAGGTGGAACTGTTGTTCATGCAGCAAAATCAAATCAGTAAGGAAGCGAGGAAATCTGATTGGCCGTTCAGCTCTGTAGGAAATGAATGGACTTCTGGTGTTTTTTTTGCTCTTGTTGCTCACAGTGTGAACTCCATGCTCAGTCCTCATCACTGTTACTAGTCAGTTTGTTTGTTATTCATCTTATTCCTCCTTTCTCAGCCCATCTATCTTTTCCTTCACTTCCTCTTCCCCTTCCTCTCTCCTCAGCTCTTCTGTCTTTCCGTAGTATTTCTCTATCATCCTGATCATTCTAGACTCACAGGAATATTTGTTCCACCTATTGTTTGGGTGCTGTGACCTCTGACCCTTGACCTCCTCACAACTTCTTTCTTATAATGTTGGCATTTTAGGGATTGAAACTTCTTCCACTGTAAGAGTGTCTGGGTCAGAGCGTCAGCAGAATGACTAACATACAAATGTAAATCCACAGGATGAGACAGCAGTGCGTCCGCAGCTCACTCAGCCTGTGAATGAATAACTAGTTGTGCTGTGTGAGGTCAATGCCTTGTTCTGTGTGAAAAGTTCCCACGCTTTCTGTCTTCCTCTGTCTCCGACCTCCGGGTCGACGGCGTGGGGAGGGACTGTGTTTCGAAACAAACGCTGCTGCCGAAGCCTCAAAACAACACGAGGTTCATCAGCGGCCAACATCCCAGACCGCTGCTTTCCTGAAGTGACTCTGCTTCACCAACGAGCTGCACACAGAAAACACTGCTACTAGAGAGTGAAGAGGATCAGGTCTATAAAAGTGTCAACATTTTATCAAACAAGGACTTAAGTTGCTTACTATTCTTTTAATTTATTTTATTTAATCTTCATTAAACCAACTTAAGCACACTGAGATTAAGAATCTACTTATGGAGGGAGATGCCGGATTCACCAATGTGTTCTTAAGATAGATCTTAAGAAATGACATAAGAGGAAATTTTAGGAAGTTCTTAAGAAGGCTCTTAAGTGCAATTCCTCAATATTTTCTTAGTAACAGTCTCACGAATTTCTTTAATTTTACTACTTAAGAACTTCTCAGAATAGGGTCTGAATTAATTCTGGTTAATAAACTTTAGGCTTACTGCCATTGAGGCTAGGAGACAAGGCTAGGAGGCTAGGAGACAAGGCTAGGAGGCTAGGAGACAAGGCTAGGAGGCAACCCAAAGTGCTTCCATCTACAAAACAATTGGGGAAAAACCTATTTAGAGCAACTAGAGCAAAGATTTAAACATTGGTTGCTGTTGGTAACTGTAAAATTTGTTAGGTGTAGGGGAACCTATGAAGACTTTGAACTATAACCTACTTGTCTAAAATGTGTTTAAATATATGATATTAGAGGCTTACCTTTTCACTGTAGGAGTTTTAAGACAGGTGAAGGGCCGTCTTAAAGTTAAGAAAAAAATCAAGAACAAATTTGAGAACTTTCAATTCAAGAATACCATTTATTCCTAAATTTTTTCTTAGGAAGAAACATAAGAAGAAAGTTAAGAAAATATATAAGAACTGTTTGTGAGAATAGCATTTTCTCCTAGTTTTTTTCTTAAGACTAAAGTTAAGAAAAAAATGGCACTTGAGAAGATTTTTTTTCTTAAGAGGGTTTTGTTAATCCAGCCCCTGGCCAAGAAAGCAGCATCAGGACAAAGAGAATAGCTGCAGATTATCCACATTCAACAACGTATAAAGTCAAAATACAGTCAGCGGACCTAAGTTCCTCTCAGAGTCTGAGAATAAATTCACAAATCAACTGACTGTTTTTGACTGTTTTCATTGTCCTTTCTAAATCACAGGTAAAACTCTCTGCTCTGGCTTCATATCTTAAAACCTGTGGTATGTTTGTTGTCTACTGTTTTCATCTGTAATAATGTGTAAACTTGTAGGCTACATGTAAAATTAGGTTGACTTAGCTTGTGGCTTCAATGAGGGGAAGAATGAGAGTTATTTGTCTTGTAAGAACTGATAAGCAGATACTAATAGGCCAATGATTCTTTCACACCCTTCATTTTGTCCAAATGCTGATCGTTACAAGTATTTACGTATTATTTTCTGTCCAGAATAAGAAACAGTTCATTCACTAAATGTACTTCCAGTACATTATATAGGCCTGCTGTTATAGCAGAACGTATTTTCCAATTTTTATCACACATTCATTGCATTAGATGGTGGTTTTCAGCCCAATGGACTAGAAACTAGACAGTCCAGTGATCAGATTATGTAGCAATCTTGGGAGCAACAACGGCTTGAATTTAGCAGGGGAGTTAGCTAGCTTACTAGGTAGTTAGCTACTAGCTAGCTACATTGCTAGCTACTAGCTAGCTACATTGGCTAGATTCTGGAGGCCATCTTGAGTCAAAAATAAGTTACTTTAAAATGTGAACCTACAGTATTTCCTTTCTTGATCTACTTATTTCTAATACATTTTTCAGTGGAGAATCTGCGAAATGATAAATGTGTTTCCGATAGACCTCATAAGTCAGATGCCCATGCCCAAATATGGCTCATGGTTCCATAGCGATTTCTCCGTAGGGAAAATGAACGGGGTTTCACGTAATCGTCTCTGTCACTCTCTACGTTCAAGTCGGTCTATTTTTACCAACATATATTTATATCTGTAATGGCACTGGGTCCGTTGATTTCTGTAACCGTTTTGTAGTCTAAGCAGTATTTTTGCTAGCAACAAGCTAAACACGTCAGCGCATATAATTTGCGTCACCCGCTGGTGGCGTAGCGTAGGTCTCCCCCCGGCACCTTCTCCCTCTCTCTCAACTCTCTCTGTCTCTCTCATCCCTGCACCTACACCGCCATGTTTACTAAATGTTCACATATCTTTGATTTCCACATTTTATACTGTAGATATAACTAATCATCAGAGTGAACTTAGAATAACACCATGTATATGAAATAGAGAAGAGTCATTTAATTGTTCTGCAGAAAGGTGCTGACAGGAGGCACGACAACAACGCTGATCCTTTGCCTCCCAAAATATTAAAAAAAGGTAAAAACTTGGAACATCTTAAAAAAATAAAATCTTTTCTATTCTATTCCTGACATTTGTATTGATGTGCATCATCAACAAATAATGATACTTGCTAAATGATAGTAAGGAAGTCCTTATAGTTGCCAGAATGATAACAGAATGGATATTCCTATCATTTTAGAAATCAATTCTTCATTGTCCTCCCAAGCTTGGCACAGTTTTTCTTCCCAAATAAGTGGCTGAATGTGTGTAATATGATGTTAATGCCTTTAACTACGTCCAGCGGTACTATTAACTACTTTCAAGGGTTGCTCTGTTCTGCATTTATTTATTAGTTGCGGTGGATTCTCATGATTTTGAAGCTGCAATGAAAAAAGTAAAAATAAATCACTAGCCAGACTTAGCTTCGTATTCCAGCATTTCATGGCTCTGTGAAGCGAGGATAATGCAACATCCACACCATGGTTGCTAGTAACGTGTTAAAATATGTAATAACTTCATGTAATTTCTACTGACATTATTTCACCTATTTCTAGAACAAAACATTTGGCAAACAGGATCCAAAAATCCAATTAATTTCACCATAGGGGGGAAAAAGGTCTGGATAGAATCTGAAAACCCCAAAATGACGACAACACTTGAGGAGACTCTGCTCTCCTGTCTGCAGACCAAAGGCCTCGGTCCTCATCTGCCTCTGTTTACTGACAGATGCCCAACCGTCTTGAGTTTGTTTGAGGGAAATGTAATTAGATGAAGCTGCTCTTTGTTTTGTCAAATGAAGCAGCCTGGCAGGTCGGCCTCGGTAAACAGCAGCAGCAGCCTCATCACAAAGCCTTCGCTTGATTTATTGGTGTTAATTTGAGCGGCCATGATGTGAGTTCAAACCCCGTCTGGGCTTTTAAATAGAGAATTGGTCCGCTTGCTTCAAGGCAACAAAAAGGATTTATAGCAAAGCGAGTGAGCAAAGAGTGAAGATTCCTTTGAATAGCAGCACTAAAAATCTGAATAAGAGCCACTTTATTCTCTGAGTCCAATGAACACACAAGAATTTGTTTTGGTGACACTGGTGGAGAGACATTTCACCAACTTATAAAGTTTAATAGTTTATACTGACATGTGGAACAGACACAACATGACCCACTTATCATGAAGGGCACAGGACAAGACAACACACAGTAGAAAGAAATCAACTTTAAGAAATTAAGGAACTTTAAGAGAATAACTATAAGGAATTAATGTGTTTTGCCACCTTGATCTGATTTTTAGGGACATTTTGGTCCAATTTCCTAGATTTTCATTGCATATTGGCAAATAACCACTCGATTTGTTCCACTTAGATTTCATTGCTGTCGGGTTAAAACCCTGTATGTCCCAAATGTCTCTTTTTCAGCAACTAAGAAAACCAGCCTTGTTTTCAGATTGACCACCAGGCATTTTAAAGTTTTTCCAATGGCTTTTTAAAGGGTTTTATAGCCCAAAGGGAATTTTCTCAACCCACTGAAGAGCATGTAATCTTTCAGTTGATAATAAAACACAAAAATCACTAAAATTGGAGTTACAAGGTTTTCACACGACAACAGTGATTTGTTTGTGATTCTTTCCCTGCTGGAAATTGCCTTCCAGAACACTGTGTGTCCCCCACCAGTCCATCTTCACCCTGCATCTTGGTTGTTTTGTTGTTGTTGACTCAGTGGTTTGTGTGTTTCTTCCTCTGCTGCAGGCTGTGGACTCGGTTGTTTTCTGATGGGAAACCACTCCATTTTTCTCGCCCAGAACGCACTGGAAAGAATCCGCTGGTCATCGGATCCCATTAATCATCTATGGTGGCCCGCAGGGGACAGCAGTTATATTCAGATTGTTTGACAACTCAATGAATAAAATGAGAACAGGCTGAAATATAAAAAAGGCTCCTCTTCATTATCTGGGGCAACTTTTGCCTCCTCATTTTTAATTTCACAGGCATTTTATGAACTTTCAAAGCATTTTTGCCCCGACCCGCTATTAACTTCTGACCTTGGACACATCACTACTGCACATATACATATCACTAATGCACATATACATATCACTACTGCACATATAGTGTATACCTATCACTACTGCACATATACATATCACTACTGCACATATACTGTATACCTATCACTACTGCACATATAGTGTATACCTATCACTACTGCACATATACATATCACTACTGCACATATACTGTATACCTATCACTACTGCACATATACATATCACTACTGCACATATACATATCACTACTGCACATATACTGTATACCTATCACTACTGCACATATACATATAACTACTGCACATATACTGTATACATATCACTACTGCACATATACATATAACTACTGCACATATACTGTATACCTATCACTACTGCACATATACATATCACTACTGCACATATACCTATCACTACTGCACATATACATATCACTACTGCACATATACTGTATACCTATCACTACTGCACATATACATATCACTACTGCACATAGACCTATCACTACTGCACATACATATCATTACATATACTGTGTACACAAAAAAGCCATTTGTCATGTCATCATTATGTACACAGAGATAACGGTGATGTTCTGCTTGGCTACATTCTGTGAAAAACAGTGATTTAAATCCAATCATCTTTTTTTTTTAATATTATCTTCAAATAAACTCACTGCTCTGGCACGCATTGCATTGTCCGATATGTTGAAACCCCACCCACCTGGCACTCCAAAGAGGTTAAAACAAACAAACCAAATCTGGTGTGCACTCTGAGTCAGTCTCTTAAATATGTGTCTCTCCCACATATTTCAGCATATGAATCCACTGTTTTACAGTTTACAATGAGTAAGTGTTTCAGGGATTACATTTTAAATGAGTAATAAGTAAAGAGTAATTGATTACATTTTCGGGGGAGTAACTTGCCCAACACTGTACATGACAAATGGGAACAATATGAGGAACAAGTATGTGAATTTACAGCTTATATGAATCATGTGCAATCCTGTCATTAAAATGTCCACAAATTACATACTGCAGAAAGTGACTATTCACTTCATCATCACATATAGTGATTTATAGCTGTAGACATAAGATGTGCTGGTCAGCCCCCACCCTCCCCACCCCCACCCCCACCCCCAGATCAGCTGATGTTTATTCTCGCCCTGTGATACAGTCGGAGCAGGAATCTCCTCAGCGTGTGTCGTGGAAAACTTGGCGAAGCTCCAGCGCTCTCGTTCGTTTTGACGCCTTCTGCAGCCGAGCCGCATCTGGGGAGAAGAAAACAGGCCGGGGTTCAGAGCCCAGGCTGGAAAACACAACGCTGCCCTGTGTGGATTTAGGCCAGCAGTATCTGTGTCACTGCACAGCGGGAGCCCACATGTCAGAGGGACTCTTCTTCTTTTCTTCTTCTTCTTCTTCTTTTATTTTTCTTTCTGTTGCTCTGTGTCGACCTGTTGACTCCCTGTCTGGTCTGATCAGCTGGTAGCTTTCTTGAAGTCTGTCTGGATGATGAATATTATAGTGATTTGTGTTTTTTGAAATGGTGTTTATACCCGACACCTCAAGTCTGTACCAATCAGTTTACTATTAAACCCGAACTGCAAACCAGGTTTCCCTCACGGACCAATAATGACTTGACTGGACTGGACTTGAAATGAATTGAATTGAATTGAATTGAATTGAATTGAATTGAATTGAATTGAATTGAGTTGAGTTGAGTTGAGTTGAGTTGAGTTGAGTTGAGTTGAGTTGAGTTGAGTTGAATGAAAGTGAATTGAACAGAATTGAATTGACTTGGCTTGGAATTGAACTGAACTGAACTGAACTGAACTGAACTGAATATGATTGAATCAAATTGAATTGAATTGAATTGAATTGAATTGAATTGAATTGAATTGAATTGAATTGAATTGAATTGAATTGAATTGAACTGAACTGAATTGAGCTGAGTTGAGTTGAGTTGAGTTGAGTTGAGTTGAGTTGAGTAGAGATGAATGAAAGTGAATTGAACAGAATTGAATTGACTTGGCTTGGAATTGAATTGAATTGAATTGAATTGAACTGAACTGAACTGAACTGAACTGAACTGAACTGAACTGAATTGAATTGAACTGAACTGAACTGAACTGAACTGAACCGAATTGAATTGCATTGAACTGAATCGAATATGATTGAATCAAACTGAATTGAATTGAATTCAACTGAATTACAGTGGAGTGAATTAAAGTGGCTGTGAGGAAGGATTTTAATAACTATAGTAATAATTTTATTCGTGTCAGTTTTCTGAGAGTAAGTTTTCAAAGTGTTTGACACTAAAGATAAAAAGACACAAAAACAGGGAGTTTGTCATCATGTGTTGGATGTGACTGTTGGAGCATGGGGAAACTGCACTGCTGTAAACAACCTTTTTATTTAGTGTGTGTCTTCCTGACAGAGAGGTCAGAGGGTTCAGAGACCAGGCTGCTCACCAGCAGAGGCGGGAAGGAACGGGGCTGATGGGAAATGTAGTCTTAATGTAGAGAAACACTAGAACTTACAATTCTACTCGTGTGAGACAGAGGAGACCAGTCAGCTCCAACATGCTCCCATTGGTTTACAGTCATTAGAGCAAGGCAGCAACATTAGTGACACTCACAGCACCTTTAATCTTGTATTTTTTTCTTAAATCCAGACTTTATTTAGCTTCCAGCTTCAACTCTCAGCTCCAACATTAAACTTTACTGACAGCTGAACTGAATGAACAGAAATGTCCTGCAGGAGTTTCAGGTGAGAACTTGACTGAGAGGAATGGAGCCGTGACCTGAAGTAACCCCAGCTGTCTGCTTTCATTACAGAGGGAGGAAGACAGCCTGAAATGTGTTGAACAATTTTTAATCACACCACACACACACACACACACACACACACACACACACACAGAGGTTGGAGATAAAGAAATTAAAATCAATTGTCAGCTGTTTCTTGTGTTCAGTATGCTTCCTAAATCAGAGGTAAAACTTTCTCTGAGGTTCCCAGAGGCAAAGACACACACACACACACACACACACACACACACACACACACACACACACACACACACACACACGCCACCTTCCTGATTCCTCCAGGATAGGTATTCTGGTAAAAAATGTTAACTTAATAAGAAGGGAAGGAGGAGAGTGTGAATCAACCTTCTGTCTTCACTAAGGATGCGTATCCTTCCCAGAATGCACCCCGGCTGCAGACACAAGCGCCCTCTCTGTGTCGGCGTTCTCACCGTCAACCATCACATGACGGAGAGCTGTGTGGGAACCGGGAGCGGCTGCGTGTTTTCTCAGCTCCGACAGTAACGGAGGAATAACGTTAAGAGAACAGAGACAGGCAAGGAAAAAGGAAAAATCCCTTCTGATCATCTTCCACTGTCTCATCTCACCAGTCACCAGGAGTTATATTGTGATGAAGTGTTGTAATCAGTGACGGGACGATACGATGTGATACGCCATCTGAGGTTCAGGATCAATACAGCCAGGATACGATGTGATCAATAAAAGTTCAGGGACAACAAAGTCTGACTGTGCAGAATTCTGTTTATTTCTGAGACTCAAATCTTTCTAGCGATGCCATTGGCTGCTAGAATGTAAACAACAATTTAAAAATGTCATTATAAAGAGACGATAATATAATTTGGATGGAGAGCTTGTGAAACTGTGATGGTCAAGAGTCTCATTAGTGATTACTACAGCAGAATAACATGGAGCTGATATCACCATTCATGTTCCTGACAGCAGAATAACATGGAGCTGATATCACCATTCATGTTCCTGACACAACATACGGACTGACACATTTTTGTATCGCGATATATTGAATTTCAATACATCGTCCCATCACTACTTGTAATTTACTTTTTTGGTGAACCCACTTTCCCTCAACCTGCCTCATCAACTTCTACTTCAGTTAGTGATTTACTGCGTTTCCCAGAATGCCTTTCAACAACCTCCAGAGAAGGGATATCAATGTGTTGTGTCTCTCTCCTGCTCCTGTGGGTGGAGAAATTGGTCTCTCTCCTCTTCTCCGATGGATTTCTCCCTGTATGATTGTTGAACGTCTCTTGGTGCAAAATGGCGGCTCTAGAAAGAAGAAGCCCTCGCTGTTTGATTCTGAGGGACTGACACCAAAACACCAAAACATTTACCGCTGATATTTTACATCCTGAAACATTTTCTCATATCAAACTCCATTGTAGCTGCTGGAAACATCTGGAGGTGACCTCACCTCGTCTACGATTGGCCGGTTATCCACCAAGAAGAAAAATACAACAAACAGCAAAAAGTGAAATGCAAGGTACAACAACAGCTGCTTTTTAACAGTGTAGAAGTGTTTTAGGGGGATTTTTTCCTTTAACCAGAAGGTCCCAGGTTGGAGATCCCAGACCAGCAGGGAAAATCTGGTGAGTAGAGCAAATAAATAATTAGTAAATGATTAAAGTAAATAATAATTAGTAAATAATTACATAATCCCAGTATGAGTGTGTTGAATTGTGTGAATGTGAAGCTGGAAAAGAGAAAGGAGCTCACTGAAAAAACCTAAAGTTCAGAATGTTGCATGTGGATTTGCTCCGGGGTTTTGAACCGGCAACCTTCAAGTCACATGTTGTGGTTTTCTAACCTTTAGGCGACCGGCCCTGACGCCGAGCGAGCGACCGCAGGATCTGGAGCAAAACATAACTCTGTCAGGAAAAATGTGTCATCAATATGTGATTCAACCAAACCACAGGACATCAGCAGCTGAACAAGGTTACAGCTACAAATTGATTTCTGGCTTTAGGTCGAGCAAAGACAACTTTATATAGTGTTATATATATATATAACACTATATATACCATCATACCTTCACATGGAACAAAAAACTTTGTTACAAATACCTTCACAAGGTTAAAAGAAAAGAAAAGATAACAGAACAGGAAACAATCTAAACAGACAAAAAAGACCAAAGTGGTAAAGAATTATGTGGTAAAGTGGTAAAGAACTATTATTAGTATTAATGAAATTTATTATTATTATAAGTATTAAGTATTATTAACATTTAGTAAAGTATTAACTATTATTAAAGAAGTATTAGCTATTATTAATATAAGAAGTATTGCTATTATTAAAGAATACTAAGTATTATTAACATATAAAGTATTAACTATTATTAAAGATGTATTAAGTAGTATTAACATATAAAGTATTAACTATTATTAAAGAAGTACTAAGTATTATTAACATATAAAGTATTAACTATTATTAAAGAAGCATTAACTATTATTATCATATAAAGTATTAGCTATTATTAAAGAAGTATTAAGTATTTTATAAATATAAAGTATTAACTATTATTAAAAAAGTATTCAGTATTATTAACATATAGTAATGTATTAACTATTATTAACATATCAAGTATTAACTATTATTAAAATATTAACTATTATTTACATATAAAGTATTTACTATTATTAAAGAAGTATTAAGTATGTTTAACACATAATGTATTAACTATTATTAAAGAAGTATTAAGTATTATTAATATATATTTAAGTATTAAAATAAAGTAAACAAGTTATTACTCTTCTCAAAACCGTTGCAACATTTTTGAAGGTTTGAATCATCCTGGGGTTTTGAAATTCGATTGGACCGGTGACTCATCTGTCCTGTTGAACTCTGGAAGATCAGCCACAGCGTCTGCCGGGAGACAGAAGTGTCCCGCTGGGGACCGGGAGAGTCTGCATACTGAGCTGAAAGACCACAAAGACCAAAAAGTGTTTCTTACAGGAACCAAACACCGAGGAAACAGTTTTGTGTAAATAAATACGCTCTGTCTAGTCTTGTCTTATTTATTTCTATCGCCCTTTATCACAGTCAAGTCTCAAAGGGCTTCACATATCATCATATCTTCATACACATGTCATATACCATACTACACCATACATATGCTGTACATACACATACATACTGTACTAGGTCATACTACATCGCTTACTACATCATATACATACTGTACTATACATCATAAACTACAGCAAACTACTGCCTGTCCTCAGTCTGGACTGGGTCAGTTTCACCAGTTAAGACTCTGTGTTGCCTGTTAGTCTCTCCGCCGCCGTCATCTGGTCTCAGATCTGTTGTGTTTGGCCTGGAAGCCGCCCACCATGGCCCATTGTCAGCCTGTGATTTATACTGTCCTGCTAGCACACAGAGAGAGGAAGACAGAGAGTTGTGGCTATCGCTGGCTGAACCCTGACAGCTGCCCCACTTAGCATCGCTGGGCGCTCACCCACAGCCACTTACAGCGAGTGGAACAGCAGAGCAAGCTTCATTTCCTAGCAGAGGTGTGACCGAGTCAACTCTGCTCCAGTCCCAAGTCAGCCTCAAGTCTTCAGGCACAAGTCTCTAAATGTAGAACAGCAAGTCAAGTCAGAACAAATCAAGAGTCCAGTATCAATTTAATATCTTAAAGAAAACTAAATATCTAGGACTTTTCAACGCAATATGGTTTTAATAGGATAAAAACCTGGTAAGAGCATCATGAGTTTGATTTCTATAATCAGTTTCAACTTCAATAAATTCAATCATTCCATACAAATTCAGAAAACAGAATTTAAATTCAGTCGTCTGCTGGAACAAATCTCATCACTTTCAATCTGAGTCATTTACACAAACACAAGATCTCAAGTCAAGACTTTAGAAACCTTTTCAAGTCATCAAAGTACAAGTCAGAGTCAAGTCCCAAGTCACCAGAACCCAAGTCAAGTCTCAAGTCTTCTCTTCATGCATCAAGTCGAGTCTCAAGCTATTAAAACTGTGACTCTAAGTCATGTGACTCGAGTCCCCACCTCTGTTTCCTACATCACCAACATTACAAGCAACCATGGAGCAGACATGAGGTGACTTCAGGTGAATCCTCTGATCTCTTATCGATTTACCTGTTACAGTAAATGATAGATGGAGAGGGGAAATCCACCCTGAAACACTTTACACTCTGATGAAAACAGCCTCTCATCCATAGTTGGAGACATCCAGGCTTGAAAGACAGACAGTTGACAGGAAATTTCACATGTGAAACACCAACATGTGTCCAAAAAGCACATGTGCTTTGAATTCACATGTGGGTTTTTACATGTGACTTGCATTGAAAAATGATTGGGGGAAATGTAAAGTAGCTGTAGACAGAAGTTCATGGGTGATAACTCAGCGGCAGCCTGTAACCAGGAAGTCACAGGTTTGATTCCCACAGCAGACGTGTCCCGCTGAAGTGATTGATACATACTGATTTATTAGATCGAAGGCATTATTTTCACTCTGACTCTGACAAGGAGTTGAAGTGAGTGAAGTTTTAAAAGATTTTTTTTAGATTTGCAAATATTTTGTTAATAGAATTTTATATGAAGGAGAAAAAAAAGGAACATGAAACTCTTTTGGTTGTTTCCTCACAGCAGGGAGAGATAGCCAAAACTATTCTAACAGCGTGTGTGTGTGTGTGTGTGTGGGTGTGTGGGTGTGTGTGTGTGTGTGTGTGTGTGTGTGTGTGTGTGTGTGTGTGTGTGTGTGTGTGTGCGTGTGTGCCAGCTTGAGCTTGTGTATGTGTGTTTCTCTGTCTGTATGTGACACTATTTTTCTGTGTGTGAGTGAGTGTTTTTTTCCGTGTGTGTGTGTGGCTGTTTTTCTATGTGTGTGTGTGTGTGTGTGTGTGTCCATGCTGAGGAATGTGCTGTAATTATGCAGCACAATGCTTTGATCCAGCTGGAAATGTCCAATGTACAGCCCTGCGACTCTTTTCTTTCTTTCCTTCTTTCTTTCTTGCATACTTTCTTTCTTTCTTACCATTTCTGTTTCTCGGTCCTCATGCTTTTGTGAGTCAAAACTTTTTTCCAAAGTTTGGATCAGAAATGACAGAAAAATAGAGAGAGAGAGAGAAAGAGAGAGAGAGAGAGAGAGATGGGGTTAGAAGATCAAGTCAGTGGTGATACAGTGTCTGAACTCAATGGTTCTTGAAGTGAAGGTTCCACAGACATCCACAACTTGAACTTGAGCTAGAGGGGGTTCCAGGGTTCTAAAGGGGGTTCCAGGGGGAGGAACCCCTTCAACCCTAATGGTTCATCCAGGAAGCTCTGTCATATTGAGGTTCTTCAAGGAACCCCTTAGGGATATTTTTCTGGTGAGGAGCCTAAAGGTGTGTATTGGTTCCCTTTAGATCTCAGCAGGATTTGGTAGGTTACTTTCAAAATGTATTCCACTTGTTACCTCATCAAAACTGTAATCAGTAACACAATCCAAGGCATTACCCAGACTCAGTCATGTATAGACATGTGCAGACAAACATACATTTTATCAGGACGAAGAACAGCTGCCACTGTTTCAATGGCCTTCTGATATTCTATTTTTCACATTAAAAGTTTCCCCAGAAGTAATCCTTTTCACATCTGTAATCAGAATACATTATTTTGTTTTAGGTAAGATAACAGAATACAGGGGGAAAAAAATAAATTGTTAGAATACATAATGCCATTACAAGTATTCCTTTACTACCCCACCCTGGGTCTTAGAAGAACCCCAGGTGAACCTCCAGTTTCTAGAGTGTAGTGAGGCGCCAGAAGGTTTTGTTTACTACTGAGGAAAATAGAATGAGCAACAATAATTAGAAAATCAATTTAGTATACCTGATTAAGAACTTACCTAATGGTATCTGAATTGTCCTGATGTGACAAACCCCACCCATCTGGCACTCCAAACAGGCTAAAACAAACGCCAAGGAATTAGTAGCCACTGCTATTTGATCCAGATCTAACACTTCCAAGCACAAAACTCCTTCAAAGCCCTTAATAAACACTAAAGCAGCCCATCGGCCCTGACAGTATTAGGAATATTACTCTCTGTTTTCAGCAGAAGAGCAGAATCTCCGGGCTGGATCCTGTGCAGTGTGATCTGTAAATTACCACCAGATGCTTGGCCTCTGAAAGCAACTCCACAACTCACTCAGACAGACATACTCCTACTAATCTGTGTCACAGACAATCACTTAACAGGAAACTGTGTTCACATCCAGGAAAAAAAAAACACAGAGGAAGACATCCGTTTTGTAAATGTCAGAGTCTTACAAGAGGAAACAAGACTCAGATATTTAATGTGTCAACTGAAATCCAGAGGTGGTAGAACACAAATTCCTTACTCAAGAAAAAGTGCAAATCATCTAAAAATATACTCTGGTAAAAGTTGAAGAACCATTTCAAATCCTTTACTCAAGTCAAAGTATAAAAGTGCATGGTCTTGAATTTACTTAAAGTATAAAAGTAAAGTAGTTGTCTAAAAAAGGCATTTCCAGTGTTCTAAACTCTGAATCCCAGATGAGAAAGAGTCTGCAGCTCAAATCACTAATGTTAATTCTAACTGAATTCACTAACGTTAATTCTCTGCTCTCTTGTTGCTTCTCTCTTCATCCCTTTCCCTCCTTTTTGGTGCTGAACAAGCAGCCAATCACATTTGGCTCTTGATCAGCTGCTTCCTGGATGGAAGCTATCTGATGTGGAAAATAAAAAAAAAAATAAAAAAAATCAGTTGATGATTAAAAAGCACTATGTTAGAGAATCATGCTGTGTGTGTTATAATCGTTCTCTGTTGTTTTAGCGTTATCCTCAACACCATCTCCAACAGAACAGCGTGCCGCTCAGTTTATAATATTCTACTGTTGCAAGGTATTAGTTCTTGCCACACACCAAGTCTCTAGAAAAAGTTCCTTTATTTTACATGAGATCAAAAGTTTAAGAACGAACGACTTGTTTCGCTTCCTGCTTCTTCAGGTTCGCTCTCTTCATCACTCCGAAACTTTTTACCTCATGTGTAAAATAAAGGAACTTTTTCTAGACATTTGGTTTTCCTTGCACTTTTCCAGTGCCCTAAACAACATTTTTCAGTAGTGCAGGGGTTTATAAATTTTTCACTGTATAATATTCTGTATATTATAATATTCTGACTGAGGAACAGATTGTATGCAGTTTGCATGAAGCCGACCCCAGACCCTCGTTTGTTTTCATGCAAACCCCAGTCCACTTTTCTGGACCGCACCAAGTTTGAAACCAGATTTCACCCCAACGGTCTGTAAACAACCCTTCACACAAACTTAGTGTGACAGTGGCATCTCCTCAAATTGAGATGCCAAGAAACCAATTCCTAACTTTTCAGGAACTAATTCTTGTCAACTTTTCGGGAAGAAAAACTGCCTCATTTTCAGATTGACCACCACAAATTTTTGAGCCTATCCAGTGGGATTGGAAAAGGTTTCGTAAGGCCAAGAGGTCGTAGAATTTTCTCACCCATAGAAGAACATTTAATCCTCTGATTAAAGTTAAAACACGAACATCTCCAAACTTGGAGTTACAACAACAGCGATATGTAAAATGTAGTTCTTTGTTAAACTGTTGCTAGCTAAATGCTAGACTGGACAGTGGATTCATGAACAGACTTGAAGACAAAAGCAGATTGTGATGCAAAGGGGAGATTTTGGAGCTATGATGAAACAAGAGATTTGATGTATTGTGTCTTATATAAACAGTGTTGGTTTCAGTTAAAATGACAATTTAGCCATTTAGCCGACACTCTAGTTAAGGTTAATGCTGAACTGGAGGAACACACACACACACACACACACACACATGTACGCACGCACCCACATGGATGCACACAAGCACGCATTCATGCAGGTACAACATACACATACACACACATGCACATATATGCACACACATTCATGCATTCACACACACACACACACACACACACACACACAAACACACAGATCTCTCCTGGCTGGCCTGGCTGACTAAGGCAGTGAGCCAAACTAAGATATTACACTGTGTACATTTACATTTATAGGATTCAGCTGACGCTCGTATTCAGACAGACTTACAGTTTGTGAGTGTCAGTTCAATGTGTTGCTCAACGAGACTTCAACTTCAGAGAAAAGAAATGGAGAAAAGACTAAATAACTAGACTCCTGTCTCCTGTAAATCCCAGTCAAGAGGCCACATTACTCTAACACTGAGCCAAAATATTTTGTGGGTATCATTTTTCCACTTCGGTCAAATACAATAGAGAATAATTTAATATCTGATGATTTAATCAGTACATGGGAATAATCTTTTTTGGCAGATGTCATATTTCACAACTTCCTTCACTTTTCATGATCAATAAAGAATTGTCTGTGGGACTATAGGGCATGCACAAGGGACTTTGGGTTTCTGTAATATGTGTAAAAAACTGAATCGATAGCATAGCCGCAGTCTTCAAATTTTCCCAAGCTCATAAAACATATTCCTGCAGTGTGGTGTATTCCATGGCTTACAATGCATGGCATAAATCATGTACTGTCGTGTCTTAGAGATTTTTTCAAGTTAGACCACAGCCAACCCAAACTGTTTAGGACAACTCTGTATCACATGGCAGAAGTTATTTTCACCCTTTGCAGATTTCTCCACTCATTCAGTTTGTACGGCTGCCCATCTTGATCACATTTGCTTTCCACTGCCTGGGTAAACAGCAGAGGGGACAGTGGGCATCCCTGCCTCGCACCACAGCCAAGTTCACACTCTAATTGGAGGAGATTTCTGGGGACTTTGCAGCAGCATTCCTGCCTGATAGAAATGTATTATAGAGCAAAGACAAGGGCTGGGAACAGAGCCAGGGAGGGGGTGTGGGGAGGGGGGGGGGGGGGCTGGCGGTATTCCCAACAAAACCATGCGTGAACGTTTTTACATGTTCGACCTCCTCAAACAGACCCCAGAACATTTCCCTCGCACCACAGCTTCATACAGCTGCTTTAGAGGGACAATAACAACGTGCTGCTGTCAGAGACTGTGGAACAGCCTTCCTGTTGATATCAGATTGTCTGATTCACTGATCATTTTTAAAAAAACATAAGACTTATTTTTATTCCCATACTTTCGCTCTTGAAGCTGTTATGTTTTTAATTCTAGGAATTCTAGTTCTTATTCTAGTTTCTAGTTTTTATTGTGAAGCACTTTGTAACCTTGGTTTTAAAATGTGCTATGTAAATAAAGACAGACACAACATATCTGTAAAGAGTATGTTTTGCGGAAATGATGTAAAAAAAATGTTAACAATCTCATTGACGCTTTTGTATTTTTAAAATCATACAATGATGGTTTAAAGTGTCTCAAGGGCTTCAAGTAAGAAAAACTAAAGCCACAGTGTTGCAGTTAGCTGTTTCTTCCAGAGCACCAGTGTGATGACGGGCCGATCCCCAGAGAGAGAATAGAGCCGTTGTCTGCTCCCATCTGAAGGAACTTTAAATAATTCATAAGGCCAATTCATAAGGCTGAAAAGACCCCCCCTCCACACACACACACACACACACACACACACACACACACACATACACACACACACACACATCTATATCTAGTTCAGGCATACATACAATCATTTACATTTCATATTTAGGAACACTGACCAATTGTATACAACATGGAATGTTAAAATTTGGTCATTTTTCTACTTACTGATGCTTGTCCACAGCGCACAGCGGTGATATTACAACATTCAAGACAAATCTGGTTTACAGCAGTCCCAGACACTTTACTGCCATGGTATCAAGCGTAAACAGTCATAACATCATGCAGTCCACAGCAGGGGGATGACTAACTTCTGGGAATATCGTGTTATTAAAATGTTATTTCAAATTATTGTCAGAGTTGTCCCAGCTCTGTTGCCTTCCACTTGCATCAGTTGTCATAAATAAAAAAGTTCTGCAGCTGCGTGAACCTGAAGGTCTGATTGGTGGATTTTCTTTATGATTTGCTCACAAAGGAGCGTCGATTGGCCAGTTTTGCTGAAGAAACGTGACGTCTTACGTTGTCGGAGCCACCATCTTATGTTACAGATTTCCCCATTCAAAACTGATGGAGTGCCCTCTCTCCTCTATATAACACTGTCTCTGGTGACACTTTCTCCTCCTTCAGTACCGACCGTCAAAGTGCTCTTGAGCAAAGCATTGAACCCTCAACTGCACCAGTGGAGCGACAATAGTAGAAGACTATGGTCGAAATGTGTGAATTTCCAGGGTTCCCACACATTTTTACCAATGAATTTTCAAAACTTTTCCATAACTTTTCCATAATATTTTACCCCATTTCCATGACTTTATTTAAGTAGTTTAAAATAGGTAAAGCAATAGGCAAGGCAGCAAGCGATTTGAAGTAGGGCGCAATTCCAAATGTGGAGAGGTACGCACACTTCGTTTCCCCACAACTAAATTTGGCCGCCGCTGTCGGGAAACAGCTCTGAAACGCTCACCTGTGTTAGCACACGAGCTGTACGAATAATGTGAGTTCATCGTCTTCAGTAGGCCTACCCACATCACTTCAGCCGATAGCAGATCACTGGATGCGGCAATGGATCGGTTGAGCGTCGGCTGAAGTTGTCTCGCAGCTATACCGATGCTTGCCGTGCCGGTAGAAGCGGTAACATTATCTGGCCTGGCTACGGCAGGCGTGAAATATGTGCTGACGCTGGCAGGTGAGCCACCTTTTGGTTTTCTTGATGCTTTTTCCCGTTAGCATGGCTGACCAGAGCCGCTTCCCCCATGTTGCCAACGTCAAATGTTTTGGTGCAGAGCGAGAGACTGCTAGCGCTTGCTAACTTTACTCGCTCGTTTCCCGCCACCAACTAGCTGCATACGCCAATGTGTATCACATGATACTAGTGAAGTTTCAACGGTCGTGCAGCCTGTGCAGCGCAGCACTAGATTTTAAACTAGTAACACAAGGAACGTATTTCGCATAACGTTAGACATGTTTTGGGATTTTTATTAACATATTTTAAACAATAGCCAAAAACAGTGTATATTCAAAACTTTTCTAAAACATTCTGTTAATTCCAAACCATTTCCAGGCCTGGAAAAGAGTTTTTCTAATTTCATAACTTTTCCAGGAATTTCATGACCATGGGAACCCTGAATTTCGTAATCTCTTCCTCCCCAGACTGCTGCTGGTGTAAGTAAATAAGGGTTAAAATAGAAAAACTAAAAAGAAATAAAGAAAAATCTGCTGATACAGCCGTTCACAGCAGCTACAGAGTTAAGTGTGATGGTTGTTTTCACAAATCATAGCTGACCTTTAAACAGTCAGTGGCACGCCTGAGGAGAGTCTGCAGTCTCAGGGTGAAATTCCAGCAGTGCAGAGGTATGAAGTGAGACACGCTAAGGATTTATGCATGATGGACTCTCTGCAGTTCAGCCTTGAGCCGTACAGCATGTTCAGAGAGAATTCTGGGACAGCGGGGTTTAACCGCTGCTCCGGCACATTCAGTTCAGACTGAGCAGGCAAAAACTTCACCTGATATTGATATTTAGATATTTATTTGAGTTCAAGTGTCAATAACTCAGCTCCGGTATCATGAATACAAATTACAATATAATTTTCTCCAGGCTTTATGGATAAAGTGTGACTCACAGAATCCAACTTTACTGAAGAATATCTGAAGTCTTCTCTCATCCTCCAAACAAAAGAAATGAAGAGAAGCAGAAGTCAGTTTGCTGTAAAGTGCACTGGCTTTCAGGGTGGTGTTGGCTTATTTGCTGTGCCTTAATCAACATAAATCTGTACAATCCTACTATAAAATGAGGAAAACTCTGTCTGTCTGTCTGTCTGCATCCATTCAATCAATCTGAAACTGCACATGGGCATTGAGCATTGGCATAGGCAGGGACTGACAAAGCTGATTTTTCCATTTTCCCAAATTTACGCTGTTTATGGGCATTTTTGGCAAGTCTGCACAGAGTTGTGGTGCGCGCATCCCCAGGTATGGACTAGTGATGAAAATAATCCACCAAACACTGAAAGACTTCAGACTTGTTTTGCTTTTGTCCAAAGCGACTTACAATGCAAGTGCATTTTGTCAAACCAACTGTGCATCACAGTCTTCATCAGCTAAGCCTTTTAAAAGAATAAGTAATAGCATTTTTAACACACAGTAGCATTTGTTGATTTGGAGGTAAGAAGATAGGTTAGTTCAAGAGGGGTCTAGGTGTGAAGAGATGTGTCTTTAGTCTCTAGCGAAAGATGGGCAATATAAGGGACTTGTTTCATATTTACATAACTTTAATGTATCGTGACACCAACAACAGAATGGGGGAGCAAACACCAGGCTTAAAGGAAAAATCCACCATAAAACACAAACTAAACAGTTAAAAACAGCTATTATTGATGTACTTTGCATTCCTGGCTCCATTCAGTAGTTTGTTGTATTTTTCTTCTTCATGGATAACTGGCCAATTGTAGACGAGGTGACGTCAACTCCGATATGGATACTGACATTTTTGTATTGAAGCTGCTGATAGCCGATATTTTGTGTATCAGCTATTTATATTCAATATTTTTTAAATAAAAGCCGCTGAAGCAGCATTTACACCATCGTGTGGCACTGAAACTCTCCACTGAAACCAGACTGATGAAACTGTTTGTGCCAGCTGCTCTTTAAATTAATGTCAGGCCTGTTATTAAATATCAGATATCAGCCAGTCAGTGTCTGGAAAACCTGACATGACATTTGATTTTCTTTACACGTTTTATTTATTCATTTAATTATTCAGTTATGTTATGGAAATTAATTCTTCATCTAAAGGCAATGATGCATCCCGGAGCTTCCCTGCCACTGAATAGAAAACCAGTCGGTTTTGAAAAGGTCGCGGGCCCTCGGGGGACGGCAGTGACATCATCTGACAGGAAGAGACCGCGTCCGGACCTGCTTAGACCAGGCTCCGCCCAGTGGAATTCTGGGATATCGGGGATCCAGTGCAGTGGAAGTGATTAGGAAGGCTGTTCGGTTCAAACTAGGGATAGAGTAACACCCCCCCACCCCCACCGAATCATTAAATCCCTTAATCTCGACACACACACACACACATACATATACACACACACACACATCTGAATGTTTTGTCCTAGTTAAAGGATGCTGACAGGACGTCCTGCAGCTTTGGTCGTCAGAGTCGTCAGATAAGAAACTTTATTGGGTCAAAAGTAAAAGGATCCAGCAGGGAAAAAACAAAAACAAAAAATAGAAGATAACCACAGAAATCGAAACTAATAAAAACAATACAAGGAATAAATTAAAAAAAACATATAGCTTTATTTACAGCTGTTACTACAAATGTTACTGACAGTCTCAACTGCCTACTTAAATATGGATTACAAAATATTAAGTATGTATAAGAATAACGTTATGAAAATATAAATATATAGAATTATATAAATATCAATATGTATACAGTATGTAATTGTGGAACCATTATGGAAGTATCATTACTATAGAAATATTATATAAAGGAATAGTACAGAAAAAGTATTTTAGTGCTACTAATAATACTTTTCATAATAGTCCCACTGTTTCATACACAGTAATAACAATAGAACAGCAGGGAAAGAGAGAACAATGGAAACAATATAAGAGCAATTATAGAGGTAAGAACAATAATAAATATATTTATATGTACCGCATGTATTTATTACATTTAAACAGTAACAAGTAACAATATAAAAGAATTATAAGAATTAGATTTAAAAAAAAATTATATATATAAAAAAACAAAGATTTCCTCCCTTATATTGACCCCAGACCCTTCTGTGCACATAGGGGACCCATGGGAGATGAGAGTGTGTGTGTGTGTGTGTGTGTGTGTGTGTGTGTGTGTGTGTGTGTGTGTGTGTTAATATCAGCCCAGCTGCTCCCTGAATCTCCATCCGCCTCCATCCAGCCAGGGAATTCCTCCACAGTCCGTCGATAACATTTTCATTTCATTCATCAGCTGCTGCGCTCTGCTCACTGACTCAAACACAGGAAACACATTTAATTTTTTACCTCTTTGCTGATGTTGCTGGATTTAGTGTACAACTACTCATCAATACATTCCAAAAAAAGACAAAAAAATGTGATTTCTAGAAATGTTATCAAAATGAACGGAGCATTCTGCACCCATCCTGCACTCGGGGGTGGACACAAATATTTCATCCAATCAAATTTTGATAACCGTTGGAATCACT
>NW_027282852.1:55000-56315 GCF_046629955.1 Centroberyx affinis
AAGAGGAAATTGAAGTTTTGGGTATTTTCAGTATTTTTCCTCGACTCTCTCTCTGATGATGAGATGTGAACTCTCTGCTCTGTGGGCGGGACAGAGGTCAGAGAGACCGTCCCGCAACCGCAGGGTCACAGGTCTGATCCCCACAACAGTAAACATGTCTGTCACCAGCCATGTGTCCTTCAACAAGACACTGAATCACCTGCTCACTCACTGAGTTCCTCTGGATAACAGCATCAGATAAATGCCTGCAATATGATTCAACACTTCATCTGCAGTTTGTAGTTTTAGTTCTACAACATTTCTCAGAGGCAGAGCTGCTCTGGAGGCAGAAATAATGTGATTGGTTGAGTTAAACCTCAGTGGGTGGAGCCAAAGAACCACAGTTTTTCAGCTCACAAGTTATCTTGAGAGGCAAAGAAGAAACTCTGGTCAAAATATAAATAAAAATATTAACGGTAATAAACGCTCATTCATTCATGATGTGAAGCTCAGCAGGTTGACTCCCTCATCAGCAGGGTGAAGCTCAGCTGAGTCTGTGTTGTTCTGGTGTTCTCACACACTGGAGATCTTCACATTTACATTTTACATTTTCTATTTTATGTCATTCAGCTGAGGCTCAAACCTGTGATGTTTTGGTCTCTTAAAGCTGCGCTAAGCAATTTCTTACCACTAGAGGGCGACAGAAACCGCAACACATTTGTAAATAAAGCACAGCAAAGCTGCTGGACAACGGAGGCCCCAAAGGACAAACCTTGTGAAGGACACTTTTAAAAAGCAGCTCAAGACCCATTTGTTTAGACTTGCTTTTGTTTAATTTTTCTTTATCCTTTTCTGGGATGTCTTGTGTTTTTAGCTGGATGTCTGCATTTACTGTCTGCTGCTCTGTTTATTATTTTTGCTTTCTTTGTTCTTTGTGTTGTTGTGAAGCACTTTGTGACGTCTGTTCTTGAAAGGTGCTATATAAATAAACGTATTATTATTATTATTATAAAGGCTAACAGCTAAGCTAACCGTACCTGCTGAGAAGTCTCACCGGTTACCAGTCTCACTTTGACAGATCTTTCTCCTGCTGAAGGTCACATGTCCCACAATGACTAGTTAGTTACTAGTTACTAGTGTAACAAGTGTAGTAGTTCAACAAGTTTACTAGTTTAACACGTTTATTAGTTTATTAGTTAAACAAGTTTATTAGTTTATTAGTTAAACAAGTTTATTAGTTTAACAAGTTTACTAGTTTAACAAGTTTATTAGTTTATTAGTTTAACAAGTTTACTAGTTTAACAAGTTTATTAGTTTATTAGTTTAACAAGTTTAC
>NW_027282853.1:0-18295 GCF_046629955.1 Centroberyx affinis
AAAATGTTTAACTGACAATGAGATGTTCAACAAAATTATGCTTTCATCATGAAAACGCATTCACCAATGTTGCGTTTTAAACGTTTTTGTAGTCTTTTTTGTAATCTTTACTGTACCGGGCCAGTAAACAACACAGCAACACAATCATGGGAACATCAGATCTATCCATTCTATTTCTGTGGGAGAGAGATTCCTTGTATGGCGCATGCCCAGTCTGGCTGCAAAACTCAACCAATAGTATACGAGGGACAGCACAGCTTCATTTGCATCAGCTGTCTACAAAAATATCAGCACTGTTCCATTGAGCTCATTCTCTGCTGGAAAGTACTGAGATCTCATCATGCCTGAACCCGCCAAGTCAGCGCCCAAGAAGGGCTCCAAGAAAGCCGTGACCAAGACCGCCGCCAAGGGCGGCAAGAAGCGCAGAAAGCCAAGGAAGGAGAGCTACGCCATCTACGTGTACAAGGTGCTGAAGCAGGTCCATCCCGACACCGGCATCTCGTCCAAGGCCATGGGCATCATGAACTCCTTCGTCAACGACATCTTCGAGCGCATCGCCGGTGAGGCGTCTCGCCTGGCTCACTACAACAAGCGCTCCACCATCACCTCCAGGGAGATCCAGACCGCCGTCCGCCTGCTGCTGCCCGGTGAGCTGGCCAAGCACGCCGTGTCCGAGGGCACTAAGGCGGTCACCAAGTACACCAGCTCCAAGTAAACCGCTCAACTACATCCACCCAAAGGCCCTTTTAAGGGCCACACACTACTTCAACAAAGAGCTGATTCCCATTAATTCATAGTTGCTTCATGCGTGAAGTCTTTCATACGTGTACTCGGAAAATTGAATTAGTACGATATTTACATCAAGTCTAACCGGCCAGATGGGGGCGCTGTAATGTGACACACTAAAGACATTATGGGACAGTCCTGTTCCATGGAAAGATTCTTACATCATGGGAACATTACAGCAAACATACAAGTGGTTGTGTGTAGTGTATTTGCTACTCAATCGCTTTCAGGTGCAATGGATGACCTTGCCACTGTCTGACAACACTTAATCCTTTTAGCTCCTGTCCTGTGTGTGTGTGTGTGTGTGTGTGTGAGAGAGAGAGATAATTGAGAAATAGCTGAAAAAATGGCAATGAAGTTCTGGGAAGTCCAACCCTACATGCCACCAGCCAGCTTACCTCATGCTGAACCTCAGAAATAAATTAGCAAGTTATGACTCACAGAGACAACTTCCCTATGTAATACTAATAATATAGGCTATGTATATACTGTATATATCATAAATAAAATACAGACAGATATGTTTGGCTTGTCATTACCATGCGGGTTTAAATAACTAGTTTCTTCATTAATGGGCAGAGTAAGGGAGGTCTGATCATTTTGGAGAAAAAAGAAACAGGAAATGTTATGTTAGAGCTAGTTGTAATATATCAGAGAAAGACTAGTCTGCAAGCACTTCATGTAAACATAATTCTTAAACTATATTCAGGCGATAAACGCGTTAAAGTAATATTGAAGAGGTTTTTTTTTTTATCGTTAATACACTCCAGATCAGTGGGTGGCGGTAATGAGCTCTTTAGCCTCCTACCATAACTGAAACCTAAAGAAGAAAGAAGAATGGTAATCAGAAACATGCTAACATCGGTCTTGTTTCCTACATGTAAAAGTGGTTAACGTCTTTCCACGCCACGATGCTAAGGTGAGCCGTGTTCACTGCCCGCCTATCTGTTCTTCCAGGAGAGGCTGTTTTATTTTAACTAGCTAATGCTAGTGGGTGTGGTCTGCTAGCTAGCAGCGTTAGCATGTAGTTACCGCGTTAGGCTTGTAGGGAGGTTATGTTTTCGGTGCCGTTTGTTTGTTTGTCTGTTAGCAGGATGACGGAAAAACTACTGGGCCGATTTTCATGAAACTTCGTGGAAGGGTGTAGCATGGGCCAAGGAAGAACCCAATGCATTTTGGAGTGGATCCGGATCCGACTCATGAACAAGCAATAATAGCATGAACCTTGGCGGAGATCTGCGCTCTCCGAGTGCCCTTCTAGTTGGATATGAATTGACTTGTTTCCAGATGACCAAACCACCGTTAGCTAGCTTGGGAAACGTGTCGTTTATGTTGACAGCCTAACCGACCTTTACTAGCAGCGAAGCTAATGTTTCTATATGACCCCGATGCGTGACGTTTCTCATAATAAACTCCATTCAGAAATCTGTCAGTTTAATGTTGATTTACTTACCGACAAAGGTACATACCCCCCAAAAATATGACTCCGTACTTCCTTCTGAATCGTTAACAGTCACTCTTATATTCGGCCTACATTCAATACACCAAGCAGCACTAATTTCTTTAAACCAAAGACAACAAACTAACCCATTGCTAACGTTGCAACGGGTTTGCTTGTTCCTCATGCCTACAATATCCGTCCGCCCAAAGACCCAGTTTCATTGGATTTAATTGAGATAAAGTGCTGCTTGGTGAATCATCTGTTGGCCGAATTTACCAGAAGACCCCGGTGATTTGTAAAAGGTATTCGCTCATAGTTTACGAGGTACTTCTGCCGATAAACAAGCCAACTGTATAGTGATCGAGATTTGTGAGAATGGAGTTCGGCGTACCGTTCTCTCTGTGCAAGAGGGAGTGGGATGACGGTAATGCTGTTTTCAAGCCAAGTCATGTGGGAAAGACGGTAGATACGAGCTTCATACTCCGTTCATCTCAGCTTTCAGATGGTAAATACGAGTTTAGCGATGGAATTTTGACTTCCTGGATTTTCATCACATAAATCCCCACAAATGACCACAATTTTTAAAATGTCATGCCAGGACACAACTACCTGCTAGATTTTTCATTTGCGGTTGACATTGTTTTGTTGTAAAACATGAACAGTTATTTCCCTTCCAACAGTTGAGATGTGAATGCATCAGCAGCCAGTTTAGCTTGTGTTTGCTACAGAGTTCAGACACAGAAATAGAACATATAGAAGAGCATAGATAGCGGCCATGACACCTTGAACAAAGTTGTGGAAATGAGCGTTGGTTAGGGCAGTAGACTCTGGAACCTCAGTTTAAATTAAACAGTAAACATTGTGTAACATGTTACATATCTGTAAATAAAATTAAAATAAAAAATGTTTTTCTGTAGATATTTTCTAATCGCAGAAACAACAACAAGAACACTTTTTAGAGGAACATTAGGATACATGATACTTTATTTGCATATGTTCCCCAGTGGTAGTGGTGTGTTCCTTGCTGTGGTGACTCACCTCTGCTGAATGAAGCAGGAAACACTGTATACTCCGGTCCAGGTTTCATCTCGGGTCACTGTCATGAGCACTGGGTCGTCACTCTCCTCTCCCTCTCCTCAGGACGGTCTAACATGGATGCAGTGAGCGTGGTTTCCTGTGCCGTCTGGCGATGCGTGGACGCCTGCTGCCTGCTGCTGGAGCCGCTGCTCCGGATGCTGAGCTGGCTGCTCCACTTCCTGTCCCACACCGGCTGCTCCCTGCACAGCCTGCTGCTCGCCCTGAACGGCTCCAGCCTGGTGGAGTACTGGAACCTGGCCCTGTTCTGCTTCCTCACCGCGACGGAGTTCGTGTCCGGCGCCGCCCACGGAGCGCTGCGCACCCTGGAGTCCTGGCTGCAGGCTCTGGGCGGGGTGTTTGAGAGTTTCAAAATGGTGGGCCACCTGTCGTGCCACGTGGCGTGGCGCGCCAAGGAGCTGCTGCACCGCGGCCTCGTCTCGGGGAATTCCGTCCTGAGGCAGACGTGCGAAGGGCTTTGCATCGCGCTCAGCCTCGTCCTGTACTTCGTCAACACCGTGGTCAACATCGTCCTCATCGGGATGCAGAACTGTTTCTCTGCGCTGGCGGGCGCCTGGGAGGCGGTGGCGGGGCCGCTGCACAAAGCCGTGGAGCTGGCTCTGACGCTGCTGACCTTCCTGTACAGCTGTCTGGTCGGCGCCTCCGTGCTGCTGTGGACGCCCTGCCAGCTGCTGCTGGACTTCCTGGGAGCGCTCGCTCGCGTCTTCGTCACGGTCTTCGTCGTCGACGGGCAGGGCCTCTTCGTCACGGCGCTCATCGTCTCGCTGGCCTTGCTGTACCTGAACCCCGAACTCCCTCTCCTCGTCGGGCGGCTGAGCCTCCGTCTGCTGGACGCTCTGCCCGGGGCGCGGGCGGCGGCTCGGAGGCCGCGGGCGCCGCTTCCGGAACGAGCTCCGGCCGATCGGGACGTCCGGGCCGGGAGGCCGCGGGACGCGGACGGGACCGGGCCGCCGAACACGGACCTACGAGCCGCGGGTTCCGCGGTCGACCCCCCCCTCCTCCCGAACGAAGCGAGCCGGCCGGACTCTCCGCAGCTCCGCGCTCACCCGGAGGGCGAGCCGCCGAGCGGCGGGGGCGACGGAGACGGCGGTCCCTCCGCGGCCGGGACCGACGCCCGGCCGAGCCCGGCCGCGGCGGAGGGCGGCGAGGACGACGGCGGCCCTCCGGCGGACAGCGAGCTGCTCAGCCTGCTGAAGGAGCAGGAGGAGAGGAAGAAGTGTGTGATCTGTCAGGACTCGGCCAAGACGGTGCTGCTGCTGCCCTGCAGGCACCTCTGCCTCTGCCGGCTCTGCGCCGACATCCTGACGCAGCGGCGGCCCGTCCAGCAGCGCTGCTGCCCGCTCTGCCGCCAACACATCACACAGAACATGGACGTCTTCCTCTGACGGGCGCCGGCCGGGGAAAAGGACTCTGGGAGGCGGTACGGTGGCCTGGAGGTTCAAAAGGTCACACATTCAGTCCCTGCAACCGCCTACATGTCCATCTGTCAGACCATGAACGTCTTCCTCTCAGATGGTGTGTGTGTGTGTGTGTGTGTGTGTGTGTGTGTGTGTGGAGATAAACTCTGAAACACTGGAAATGGGTTTAGATATGATAAGAGGATATAAATATTTTTTTCTACTCTCTAGTCCCTTTAACATTTCAGACCACTCATTATTTTTGAAATAGGACAAAAAGGACAATTTCATGAAGCTGCAGAGCTGCTGTCCTCATGCATTGTGATATTTATTGTCGTGAAGAATAATCTCTGTCATATTGCACTGCTAATATCAGCAACATCATATTCTAATCTGACCAAAATCTTCACATCCAATGAAGCAAATAAGATGTAGAAAAACTTTTGAGATGTGTAGAAACATTTGAATGAAGAAAGAGACGCCGTTGGTTCTGACTTTCTTCAACACTGTCACACCATCTAGTTTCCTAGTGTAGAAAGTAGGAATGCACTGATAACACTGTTGCACTGCTGATGCCAATTCAGAGTATTCAATATTTAATATCAGCCAGTCCACCGACACCCATGGGTCACTGGACAGAAGTCACATCTATAATCTATTCTTCTCCATTAGAAATGTGTGTGTGTAAAAGGTAGAAAATGAGGACGCTTTGCTTTGATTTCCGATGTGTTAAATGTGGCTGTTGGCATTTTCAGAACATTCCTATCTTAGAGGCCTTGCTCAGTTGAAGCATATGTGTATTTACCTGTCGGATATTTATTATACAATATAAAGTTTTATCTATCCAAAACAGTATTTGTGTTTTAGATAAGGTCAATGAACTGCAGTCCTGTGACATTATTTCTCAGTTTGGTTAAGCCATTTGATTTTTGTCCTTCAGTAACTTCTTTGTCTCTCAGATGTTATTTTCTCGTCTCTTAAGATGATTTCATAATTGCACAATCTGTATTGCACTGGCTACTGTGGCTAAATCCTGTTCTTTGTTTGTTAGAAATATAAACAGGTTTCATCTGTAGCACCAGACTTTTCAATATATCTATATCAAACATGAAAATATTACACATGTGCGGCTGTCTGAGGCAGTTCAGATGCATGGTACACTGAACTGTCAGCGTTGCTTTAAACCAGTGGTTCTCAACGTGGGGTCCAGGGACCACCAGGGGCCCTTGTGGGGGTTCCAGGGGGTCCACAGCAAACTGATGAATTGTTAAACTTCAGCATTATTTCATTTACAAGAAGTGAACACACTTAGAGAATGTAGAAGAATGACTGTTCTGATCATAGTTTCTCTGTTATCTCTCTACCTACAATACAGACAGTCATGGGATTCTGGACAAAATCATATCTAACAATAAAAATATTCTCAGATTTGGGTCTGAGAAACAAAATCTTATCAAATGGGGTCTGTGGCCCTAATGTGGACTAAATTAAGGGTCCTTGATATGAAAACAGTTGAATCACTGCTTTAAACTGGATCAGCAGTTTGCACTGTGGGAAATCAACAGCAGCCAAATGCTAGTGAACATTTGGCTGTGGTTGTTCTGCTCCTTCCTTGTCTCATCTCTAAAGTTATATTTGACCGGTAAAATGTCTGGTGAGATGATGTGGAATCCACTGTGGATGTGGACACAAAAGCTGGTTTCCCTCCCTGATCCCACACGAGTTCAGGAGTCAGAGTCTCCTCCAGCGGGACGTCTAGTCATCACAAGTCATCAGTCAGTGACTTGCTGACAGAAAACCCTGTGTGGGTTACAACAGGCTCAGTGATGTGATGTAAACTCCTGAATCTGAAGGCCAAACACACCAGAGATATTTCATAGGAGATTACTAAGAGATTATTAACACTTGTGCCAAAGAATTAGGGCTACGCAGTATTGACTAAAAGTTTGATTGCATTTTTTTTTTGTTTCTATTTATTTATCTATTTATGGATTTTGGAAATCTTATCACATGCATTTTTCATTGCTGGGTAAAATGTCTAATTCTTAGGGTTTGCTCTGTTTAGATACAATATATACTGTATATATACAGTATATTGGTATATATATATATTTATTTTTTATTTTTTTCTCAGCAAATTAACAGTAATAATTTGGTTTACAGCTTTAGCAACTTTTCCTTGGATGTAAAATTGTAGCCTCCTGCAGTAGTATTTTATTTTATGTTTTGATGTACAGCCCTACAAAGAATGCCAGCGTTAAACATCAGTGATAACAGTTGCAGAGGAGTGAGGATATGACAGCCCGGGTTTGAAATCTTATTAGCCTATCCATCTGATCTGACACAGAATAGAAGAGGATTCTCCAGTCCTCATCTGCATTATCCCCCATTCAAACACTGGCTGCTGATGGGGAGCCGGCTGCCACACGACGACCAAAATCCTCAAGTCCCTTCCAGGCCCAGACACAGCAGCTGCATGCTGGGTAGTTTTGGTTGTGGTCGGTTCATCTTGAAATGTCTAGAAAGTCTAGAAATGAAGTTAATTTGATGCCTGGTTCCATTCCTGTAACAACATTGGACTTGAAGCTCGGCTCAAACTCCAGCAAGAGCTTCATTCTACATCTGAACTGTTGATTTCCAAACACAGTATAATCATTTTTGGGGAAAAACACAATGATTATCTGAAGTTCAGCATTCAGTATCTCTAAAATACAGAGGGTCCAGTCAGTAAATGTGTTATCATTGTAAACAAAGACTTCAGTTGCTCTCATTTGTTATAATTCTGTGCTAGCAGTCATTTTGTAAGAGAAGGTGACATTTTTTTTTTATTTTTTTTTTTTTGAAGTTACGCTGCATTCCATTGGAAGTCAAAAGTCGATAGTTCCAAGTTGGAATTACAGATTTCCGATCTGAAAGCGTTCCAGTGCGTCTTCTCGGGAAAACATGGACGCAGCAGCCTTTACCCTTTAACGCTAACGCTAGCTATCTGACAGATGTAGTTACGTTAGCAGGCGAGTTCATACAGCAAAGACTTCTGTCTACTAACGAAGCACAAATCACTGAATTATGTTACAAATAGAAACTATAAAGTTGTTAAAACAAGTTTTCATAACACAAAAGCTACATACCGTATTTCCTCTAATATTGGCCCGGGCCTTTATTTCCCTCAGCTGCAGAGGGTACCAGGCCTTTATTGGAAGCAGGCTTATAATAGAGACAGGCCTTTATTTCTAATTCCCTCTGTTTGATAAGTATATTTGCTCATATTTTAGTACGAAGCCTCCTTGTTTTCTGATCTGCTTCTGTTGGGGTTCGTTAGGTAGCCGTTTTTTTGTTACTGCGACGCATTACCGATAATTACGGTAATCGACGACGGCACGCTCCAGAGACTTCCGCCGGCCGAGCGGTCTTGTGGCACACTGCCATCTTGTGGCACTTGTATGTTACTACAAACTACAGTTACATTATATAACAGGCACCAGGAGTTTACCCGTATCCACTGTTGTTTTTTCCTTTGTTTTTTTCCCCGGTCTGTATTTGGGGCCGGCCTTTATTTGTTCGTGTCGACCGCGGCCCCGGACATTATCGGAGACCCGGCTTTTAATTGACTACCGGCCACTATTAGAGGAAATACGGTATCAAGTAAAATCAAGTTTTATTAAGTAAGTTTGTCGGAGAACTCGGGCGGAATGAATCTTGCCCGAATTTCCGACTTGAACGACCGTTCTGTTGCACTTTTCTGTCGGAAGTGTTTTTTCCCAGAGTTCAGAGTGCAGTGGAATGCAGCATTAACTCCATGCAGGAGGACTGAGTCATACTCTAAACACAGAGAGCAGGTGAAATGTTACACCATGATGTCATGTGACAAACATGGTAAAGTGCATTTCATAGACTTTTGTACATTTTGTATCAGTGTTTTGTAAGTTGGATGACTGTGAATGTTTTATAATTTATTTAACGTCTGGCACTGGACATTTTGTTTCTGTTTTTTTTTGTTTTTTTTCTTTCAATCATCTTCAATAAACCTGCGGCCATGCTTTGAATACAATCCTGCTTCAGATCATTTTTCACATTGAGTGGTTTATTTATTGTCAGTGTTGCTTCGTCCATGTCCTGTGAAATGTCAACAGCAGTTAGCAGTGAGTGGTTTAAAATGTCCTCTCCTGTATGTAGGGAACAGGCCCAATAGGCTCTTAAATCAACTTTGGGTATAAAATTATTTTGGGTCTCCCTCTGGCGGCCATATTGGAGTTCCTCAGCTCTGTGCAAAACTGGGAACTGATCATTTCATCACTGATCCATCTGATTGATTTAGTGTTTAGATAATGTCAGCTTGTTAGCTAGCTAACCATAGCATCTGGTCAGCTAACCATCACTGTCTTGTTGTTAACACATCTGATTAGCACACTAGCTAACGTAGCTAGTAGCAGCTAGCGTTAGCATGTTCACATTAACATCAGTGTGTTAGCTAGCTAACAGTTTGTTCAGGTTAACTGAGCTGACTCTTCTCAAGCTCCAACTCTTCATGTTTTGGAGTAGAGACTAGAGCTAAAGACAAGACAGTTTACTGTGTCACAGTAACCTACATTTGGAAACAAATCCACCTTATCACACTATTCACTTTTACTGAGAACGTTACTGAATGGATCTACAGCCACACCACAACAAGCTGACTCAGCTGCTCTCTGTTTCTAGCTGCTTGATACACATTTACACTTTATTAACTAACACACAGTTCTCCAGTGTTCCTCCATCATGGAGCCGGCTGGTTGACATGTGACCGACCTGCAGGACAGACTTCAGTCCAGACTGACTTGAGGACCTCAGGCTCCACTGTGGGGATTTTTGTTTTCCTCCATCAGGGACAGTTGGTCATGGAGACATTTTGTCACGGTCAGTTGAGTTTTTTCTCCCTGGTGACCAAACTGCAACAAGAGCTCTATCCACTGATAATCCATATGTCACTGTCTGGGACACACACACACACACACACACACACATCACATATGCTCTTTATTTGTCTCACACAAACACACACAGCATACACACTGTCAAACACATGCCCACTCTACGTATGGCATGTGCACACACATACGCGCAGGGGTGCACACACGCACACACACACATACACACACACATGCGCGCACACACACACACATGCGCGCACACACACACACACACACACACACACACACACACACACACACATACACATACACACACACACTCCATATAAAAGAACAAGCAAAATGCATTGCATTAAAAGCTACATCGAAAAGAAAAGTTTTTAGCAGTTGCTTGAAAATGCTTCCAGAGCCTCTGATGTTCTTTGGTGTTTCCACAGTTCAGGAGCTAAAGGAGTTAAAAAGGCTGCATCTCCAGTCAGAAAGGTTTCATCCAAAACACGACAGTATATATCCATTTTGGACAAATGTTGCTACCTTAAATTCATCAGGCAATATCTGAAAACCATGTCCTCAATAAATGAATTATTTTATAAACAAATGTCTCCTAATGACTCCTAACTTCAATACTAGCCCAGAATGTGCTTCACTTTCATGCCAGCAGTCAGTATGGGAGAGTGGCTGTATGGTGGATCTCATTTTGGAAGGAAACTCTTCAAATGGAAAAGTTTTCATGAAGGGGATATACTGTATGTTGGATCGCTGTTGAGTTATAGAGGTCAGATAGAGAGGAACAGAATGGATGTTTATGTTGTGGACCAGGAAACTATACAGAAAATATATAATTTAATAGCATTTATGGGTCTAATTTCTGTTGATATGAAATCTAAAACCCAGAAATCACTTAAAACAGACAAAAGTAGTTGGCACTGCAGGAAGAAGACTGTGTGTGTGTGTGTGTGTGTGTGTGTGTGTGTGTGTGTGTGTCTGCAGGTACGTGCAAGCAAGCATGCATCAAACACAAGTATGTGTGTGTGTGTGTGTGTGTCCTTGTGTGTGGACAGACAAACAGGCGGGTCAGCAGTCATTAAGTGTCTCAGTTTAGTTCTGACTGAGCGGCTCCACCTGCAGCTCTTCACTGCACTCAGTAAAACAAACCGGGCTAATGAGCCGCGTGATCTGATCACCTCCGACTGCCAAATACTCCGTCACTTATTAGCCTGTTGGTGTTTCTGCTGAGCGCTGCAGCTCCTGAAGCAGCTCAGTTCACACCGAGTTCACATCAGTTCATTTGAACTCTGGAGCTTCTCCTCCTGTAGAGCGGTTTCAATCCGAGTCTTCAAAATGTCATATTCAGCTATTTCTTCATGTGTTCTTACCTGGTATGAACACCAGAGAAGAAGACAAGTCCACCATGCTGAGCTGAAGTTAAGGAACTGGAGACCCATTGCGAGACCTGACAAGATGACAGTTTACCAAACTTGGTCCAATCCATTAGACTAGGGCTGGGCGATATGGACAAAATCAAATATCACAATATTTTTGACCAAATACCTCGATATCGATATTGCGACAATATTATAGGCTATAGACTATCGGTGCTTTCACAAAATATTTACACAATGAGATTTTTGATAAATAATCATCAGTAATGTGGATATAATGACTAAGTGGGTAAAGGCAAATAATAGAACAGCTAGAACAGTCTGGTAAGTTCAGAAAATGACATCACTTTACTGTAATGCAGCCTTTAAAACCAGGAAAAGACACTGATGCCATATCACGATATTACGATATCCAAAATCTAAGACGATATCTGGTCTCATATCACGATATCGATATAATATCAATATATTGCCCAGCCCTACATTGGACAATCTGATTGTCAATCCAATCAATCATGACTTTTGTTTACAAGCTCTGGTTTGCTTCTAAGCGGAGAGTGAGAAACCTAAACAAACCAAATCCAGAAGTGCAACACAGTGAACTTCCCACTCTGAATCAGACCGGAGAAAATAAACTGAAGGTGTGATCACAGCCTTTATGTTAACGGTTTAGCATGGAAACTTCAAATTTCCACTTTCCACGTGTTTTTATCTGAATTTAAGGTTTTCATGTTGGTCGAGCAAGGCACCAACACCGCCAGGGGGTTAGGGGTTCAATTCCCACTAGAGCCTCCGATACTAATCAGGACGATCAGATCCTACCTGTCTGAGCATGCAGCACAACTCCTGGTACAGGCTCTTGTAATATCACGCCTTGACTCCTGCAACTCCTTACTGGCAGGGCTCCCGGCCTGTACGTTCAAACCTCTGCAGATGATCCAGAACGCGGCGGTGCATCTGGTCTTCACCCGGCCCAAAAGAGCACATGTCACTCCGCTGTTCATATCCCTCCTCTGGCTCCCAGTTGCTGCCCACATCAAGTTCAAGTCCTTGATGCTCGCCTACAAAACAATAACCAAAATGGCTCCGACCGACCAGAACTCCCTCATTCAGGTCTGTGCTCCCTCCCGCTCACTACGCTCTGCCATGGAGCGGCGCCTGGTGCTGCCACCACAGCAAGGCCCTAAGTCTCTAGCTAGACTCTTCTTCTGTGGTTCCCCGGTGGTGGAACGAGTGACCAAACTCCATTCGATCCGCAGAGTCCCTCTCAATCTTTAAGAAAAGGCTAAAGACCCAGCTCTTTAGCGAATACCTTCTCACATAAAAAAAAAAAAAAAAAATGTTGCCTCTATGCACTCTATGCATTGCCTCATAGCACTGCCTCGTAGCACCTATGTCCTGTTGGACCAGATCTTAGCTCTATAGCACTTACTCTCGTTGTTCTCTCCTAACTAGAACCTTGCTTGTGTTGTATGAAAATCTCATGTGTAAGTCACTTTGGATAAAAGCGTCTGCCAAGTGTGAAATTGTAAATTGTAATCATGTGTGCAGTTACAGCACAGTGAAGCTGCCACAGAAACACACTGATACAGTCAAACCTACTGAAAGTCAACTGTCTGTGTTTTCTTTGTTTCTGAACCCCGGGCCTTTTTGGACATTTTTTGGAACATTAAAGATATTCCATCCCTTGTCCTGCCATGTCCAGCTTCAACAAATTCACCCCAAATGTCCCGATGGCCTATATAATTAATTTTTTACCTTTAATTAAAGTCAAACGTGATTCCAGATTCTACTGGAACTGGAGGAGTGATGACTCTTTGTTCTGGGGTTTAAAAACTCAGACTGATGGTCCTGGTTGAGAAGCTGTGATGGAAGGACCTGCCAACGATGCGTCTCGTTCCTGACTGGCCGAGGGGATTATTGCGTCATTCTTGCGGGACGACGCATTTCCTGTTGTTTTCTCCGACATTAGCGGTCACATTTTCCTAAGTAGTTGTACACACACACACACACACACACACACACACACACACACACACACACACACACACACACACAGTGGGCGTGTCCTGGTGGTGGTATAAATGGAGGTCAGGCCGTCCGTTCTGCCTCACACCCTCCAGCTCTCAGCAGACCTGCTACTCCTCCTCTTCTTCATCAGAGAGTCTTCTCCTCCTCTTCCTCCTCCAGCTCTACAGGTAAGCTGCCCTCCTCCTCCTCCTCTTCTCTCCCTCCTCCTCCTCTCCTTCATCCTTTTCTTCCTCGTCCTCCTCCTCTCCTTCCTCCTCCTTCTCTCTTCCTCCTCCTCCTCTGGCTCTACAGGTAAGCTGCCCTCCTCCTCTTCTCTCCCTCCTCTTCCTCCTCCTCTCCTTCTTCCTTTTCTTCCTTGTCCTCCTCCTCTCCTTCCTCCTCCTTCTCTTCCTCCTCCTCCTCTGGCTCTACAGGTAAGCTGCCCTCCTCCTCTTCCTCTCCTCCTACTCTACACCTCCATCTTCTTCTCAGGTAAGCTGCTCTTCTCCTCCTCCTCCTCCTCTTTCATTCTCTTCCTCTTGTCGCTCACCTCCTCCACCTCCTCGCTCTTCCATTTCTCTCCTTCTTCTCCTCCAGCTCCTCCCCTCCTTCACCTCCTTGCCTAGGTGCGCTATACTCCTCCTCCATATTCCTCTCTCTAACCCTCTGTCTCCTCATTTTCCTCCTCCTCCTCCACCACCTCCTTCTCCTTTCGCTCTACCTGTAAACCACCCTTATCTATCTTTTCCTACTCTACCTCTCCATCCTCTTCCTCCTTTCTCCTTCACCTCCTCACCCTCCTATGAATTCACACAAACACACAGCAAGCTTTCTGAACTTGCTTTCACATGGCGTCTCCTATCCTCTTTTTTTTTATTGTCATTTTGACTCCCTTTCATCCTTAATTAATTTTAAGAGTTTGATGTTTGCTTATATTTGAATGTTAAAGTGCCTGTAAAAGTGCTACAAGTTACTTGCTGCATATTATTATTATTATTAGTAGTAGTAGTAGTAGTAGTAGTAGCAGTAGTCATAGTACTAGTAGTAATAGTAATAATTGTAGTAGCAGTAGTAGTTCTTGATGAATCATAGACTTCTTGAGCTATTTTTTAGGATTAGTAATAGTATCTAAAGATAAAGAAATTATTTAAATGTATTTGTGTGTGTGTGTGTGTGTGTGTGTGTGTGTGCAGCATGGCCCTGTGGCTCCAGTCTGCCTCTCTGCTGGTGTTGCTGGCTCTGTGGCCGGGCTCGCAGGCCGCCACCCCCCCCCAGCACCTGTGCGGCTCTCACCTGGTGGACGCCCTCTACCTGGTGTGCGGGGAGAGAGGCTTCTTCTACAACCCCAAGAGAGACGTCGACCCCCTGCTGGGTGAGCATTTTTTTTTTTTTTTCTTTTTTTTTTTAAAACACTGGAACGTGGCGACGAGATTCACGGTCCCGCAAAGTTTTGTGAAAAGGTCAGAGGTCAGATAGGATCCACTGTTGCTCAGGGACACTTCAGCAGGGCGGAGGCTTGCTTGGTGTTTTAAAGTAGAGAGAGACAGGAAAGACGGGGAGTGAGAGGAGGATGACATGTCTCTCTGCTTTGTTCTGTCTGATAAAGGTGAAAATTACCAAAAAAAAACGAAGAAAAGTGACTATGTACTAGGGATGTACCCGAATCCGAATCCGTTATTCGGGAAAGCACAAATAATGTGATGGAAACAGATATTTCTTCTACCCGAAGTTGCTCGTTATTATTCCAAAAAAAAAAAAAAAACATGATTGACATGTCTGTGCGTCAGCCATTATGTTTCTTCAAATTGATTCATATCATTGTGGATGGCCACAAGATGAAAATGCCCATTCTGTTTGCAACACAGGACTTTGATTTCACTAAATAGTCATTTCATTTACTACACATTATTGGAAAGTGATCGCTATTCTGTAGTCGCCCCCACAGAGTCCAAAAGCCTGGTGTGGCAGCTGGATTTCTTTCAAACCTCCGCAACCTACACATCAAAATGAAGCTTAGAACCTGTAGTTTTTAGCTGTATGTGTTAATTTCCCAGTCGAAATATTGAAAAAAAACAACGTTTTACCTTGTATCTCAGTCAATATTCATCCGTTTAAGATGTAACATGCTGTATGTATCAGCCATAGGTTTCATGGAATTTTGACTTAGCGTCCACTAACACCCTGCCAAGTATTTCCTGGTTATTTAAACAGACAGCAACAAGTTCAAGTGACAGCGACAAGTGATTTGTGAAGCTAGCAATGGACTCTGCAGCACCCCGAGCTGTTGTAACTAATTGTAACTAAACCTAACCCTGTCCCCCAGTAAAAGGGGGGTGGTGGTGGGGCTCAGACAGTTCATAAAACTTAGTTTAGTTAAAAAATTTAAAAAAAGAGAGTTTATAAGAGAGAGAGAGAGAGAGAGAGATTAAAAGTGCAGCATGAGTATGAATATTAAATCATTTCGATGCTTTGAAGGCACAAAAATTGCATTGCCAATGAATATTAGGTTAGAAAATACAACATTTGCCCGATTTAATGTGACTTCCGGTATAAGCCACGCCCACTCCCGGTCTTCTATCCGAATACAGATACAGATAATGACGTTACACCTCTACTATGAACCTTTAAAAGTAACCTTCCCCAGCACTGCTCACTGCACCTTGTTCCCCAGCACATTCTGACCCGTCCAGACTTTAGATCCCTCCGGTCCCCAGGGGCCCACATGCTGTTGTCCCCTCCTGACTGACTGTCTCTCTGTCTGTCTGTCTCTCTGTCTGTCTGTCTGTCTCTCTGTCTGTCTGTCTGTCTGTCTGTCCCGTCAGGTTTCCTCTCTCCCAAGGCGGGCGGAGCGGCGGCGGCGGCGGCGGGCGGGGACAACGAGGTCGCCGAGTTCGCCTTCAAGGACCAGATGGAGATGATGGTGAAGCGAGGCATCGTGGAGCAGTGCTGCCACAAGCCCTGCAACATCTTCGACCTCCAGAACTACTGCAACTGAGGCCGGCCCGCACCGCTCAGCATGGCTTAGCCTAGCTCCACCCCCCCTCCCCCCTGCAAACAGCAGAGCCGCAGCCTGCCGCTCTCTGGAAAGCAAACTGCTGTCATTGTACACAAAAAAAAAGTGCTGAGAAATGAATGAAATTATTTTTTCCTAGAAAATAAAGTTCTATGAATTGAGAAAGTGTTGTGAGTGAGTTGTTCCTTAATGGGAGATAGACACAGATCTATCTATCTATCTATCTATCTATCTATCTATCTATCTACCTACAGTATCTATCTATCTGTCTATCTGTCTATCTATCTATCTACAGTATCTATCTATCTGTCTATCTATTTGTCTATCTATCTATCTGTCTATTTGTCTGTCTATCTATCTATCTATCTATATATCTATCTATCTATCTATCTACAGTATCTATCTATCTATCTATCTATCTATCTATCTGTCTATTTGTCTGTCTATCTATCTATCTATCTATCTATCTACAGTATCTATCTATCTATCTATCTATCTATCTATCTGTCTATTTGTCTGTCTATCTATCTATCTATCTATCTATCTATCTATCTATCTATCTATCTACAGTATCTATCTATCTATCTATCTATCTGTCTATCTATCTATCTATCTATCTATCTACAGTATCTATCTGTCTATCTATCTATTTGTCTGTCTATCTATCTATCTATCTATATATCTATCTATCTAGAGTATCTATCTATCTATCTATCTATCTATCTATCTATCTATCTATCTATCTAGAGTATCTATCTATCTATCTATCTATCTATATATCTATCTATCTACAGTATCTATCTATCTATCTATCTATCTATCTATCTAGTATCTATCTATCTATCTATCTATCTATCTAGATTATCTATCTATCTATCTATCTATCTATCTATCTGTCTGTCTGGCTGTCTGTCTGTCTGTCTGTCTGTCTGTCTGTCTGTATAAAAAAAGTGGGTAAAGAGTAAGAGTTTAGCTGGGTTTACCTTCCATTACATGTGTGTATCAACTTATGTAAAAAAAAATAAATAAAAAAAAAGTAGGAATAATTAATATTAGTGTAATAAAATAGTATTTCCATCCCTGCTGCTTCATCTAACAGCAAACAGTTGAAACTTGACTTCAGTGAGTTACTGAAGACATTTTACTGAAGCGGTCTGACGAGATTTTCTTTTTTCTTTTTTTTTTCGACCCAAAAGAGATTTGTGTGTTCTTCCTCCTCTGAAGGTTCATTGTTTGTGTGGCTGAGCCGGGCGGGGCCGGGCCGGGCGGGGCGGGTACACCTGCTTTCACGGCCGCTCGGCTCGGCTCGGCCCGGCGGGGCGGGGTCAGGTCAGGTGTCGCTTGTTTACATGGATCTTTCCTCTCAGTCCAGAGGTAACGTCACGGTGTCGGCAGCAGCTCCCGGTAGGAAACCATTACACTCATGTATGGAGCTGGATTTGGGTTTTTGAATTCTTCGTTTGCGGCTGGAGTCGTCCTTTTCAGCCGGGATAAAGGCTGTTAGTCTATTATTTTATTATTATTGTTTTTTTATTATTATTTAAGAGCCACTTCTTCCAGTTCGGTACCGTGATTTGGATGATAAACAAGGCGACACCATGCGAGATGTTCACCAGACTAATGAGACGTGCAGGAACGGTGAGGAAACTCTTTTTTAACGCGCAGTCTTAAGCTTTAAAACGATATGGAAAACAAACGATGCAGATTTAATCTCTCTCCCTCCCTCTCTCTCTCTCTCTCTCTCTCTCTCTCTCTCTCTCCGAGTTTCCATGGAGGAAATATGTGAAAGGTTATAGCCTAATCAACAACAAAAAGTAGGCCTAAATTAATAGGTTCATTCACTTTTCTCCTCCACTTAGTCACAATTAACTGGACTTAACATATATATGAACTATGCCTAAGATACATTTACACACCTGTAATATTCCTTTAGGGAGGGAGAGTGTGTCTGGTATGCAATTGTGAGCTTATAGTGACCTTATCATACTTTATCTCCTATTGAATCACTATAATATTCGCATAATATCATTAGCCAACAATACATGCTATTATTTTTAGCCTACTTACAGTTTTGCGGTAACACTTTACAATAAGGATCACTAGGTTAAGGGTTAGTTAATGCTTAATAATCATTAACTAACCCCTAATTAACAGTTAACTAATGTGTAATTTACTAATGGTGTTCATGTTAACTAAGGTATTAATTTATACATGATTTAATAGTTTACAAAGATGACTATTAAATAAATTAATACCTTAGTTAA
>NW_027282854.1:0-21882 GCF_046629955.1 Centroberyx affinis
TTTACTATTTGCTTGTTTATGAATACAATATCGCCCAAATACAGACAGGCAAATTAATTCCAGACTGTATCTTTTAGCTGTTCCTCTTCCTCCTCTCCTCTCCTCTCCTCTCCTCTCCTCTCCTCTCCTCTCCTCTCCTCTGTCTCAGCTGGCTGGGCTCCATCAGGATGTTGTTGTGCGGCTCGGCTGGTTCCTCCCTCCTTCCTGCGCTCACAGTAATGAAGACACACGAGGCCCGAGGCGAGCCACAATCCGCTGATATTCGTGCGTTGGAAATCCTGGCTGGCTGTCCATTTACGTTCTTCTTGTTGTCAAGATTTAGTGTGGGACCGGGACCGGGTCCGGGTCCGGGTCCGGCACTCGGCCTGGACCGGCTGTGCGGTTTGGACGGACGCTGTGAGGCTTCGAGCTTCGTGTTTATGTGTGTGTCCTTCTGAGGAAGATCTTACGCTTGTTTGTGGTTTGGTTGGGAGCATGCATGGTTGTCTGTGTTTATGTGTGTGAAACAGGGAGGGAGAGGGGGTGTGTGTGTGTGTGTGTGTGTGTGGGGGGGGGGGGGTTGAATTCCTCGGTATTACTGTAATGATAAGTGCTGTTTAGACATTCCTCATGACCTCCAGCACGCTGCCTGCCAAGCCAGTATACAGTAATTACCGGGGCGGAGGCACCGCTTCGCTCCATGCACCGGAAATCCCAGAATATTTCACCCCGCTTAACTCTCCAGGACAAGACAACAACAACAACAACAACAACAACAACAACATTAACATCAACAGCAGCAGCAGCAGCAGCAGCAGCAGAGGCACAGAGGGGAAATCCAGACACATAAATACACACTGCAGACTGCAAAAACAGCATCATCACTCTTTAACCCTTCATTCACCCAGCAGGACACACACAGCTCCACACTGTCACACTGGGAGCTGCAGCAGGCGGCGGCTCAGTGCCTTGCTCAGAGGCACATTTATAGTAGTTGCAGAAGAAGAAGAAGAGTGGGTCTTTCTCAGTCTGCGTTCTTGTGGGTTCCTGTGTCCTCCGTGATGAGTTTGGTGTCATATCAAAAACTGCTGAAGTCTGATTCCAAACCAAAAGAATGTCAGATTCATGTCAGATAAAGATCCTGGAAGTTTATCTGCCAGCTGAGGCTCTGGGAATGGGAAGCCCCAAGATTCACTGCGAGCATATAATTACAACAGAAATATGTGCCTAAGTGGCTCTCACACCTGTGACCTTCCAGTCACAAGCCTGTCTCTCCATCCTGTGGGCTAAAGGTCTTCAGCAGCACGACAGAAAACCTCTGGTCAGATTTTCCCTTGGTGGTTTAATGCTAAGTGTCAGTACAGCAAGACAGCAGAGTACCTGCAGTTCATCCTTCAGTGTCTCTAATATCTGTCAGATCCGGTCTGTCATGTGTCATTCTGTCAGTGGAGGACTGAGAGGATTTGTAACAGCATTTGTTTTCATTCTGTGGCATCAGTCATTTGGATCTCAACAGTGGGCTTCTCTTTTTAGAACAAAATACTTATGTTTTGCCTCAGTTGCCGAGAGGACACCCCCCCCCCCCCCCTCTCTCACACACACACACACACACACACACACAGAGTCCTGTTTATCTGCTCTGTCAGTCAGTGGGGGGGGGGGGTTGGGGGGGGTTGGGCGTGTCGACAGGCCGATGCTCTGATTCGCCAAAATCCTGTAAAATCTCGAGCGGCTGTGACCTCTGGCGGTTGCCACGCAACAGCAGAGGAGAGAACAGGAGAACAGTGCCGTGTTTGAAAAACTGGTCGGTGTCCAGATACCCCCCCCCCCCTCCACACACACACACACACACACACACACACACACACACACACACACACACACTCAACAAACCATTAAACCACATGGGGGCCTGGACACCTAACCCAGCCATTATGTAAACACTGAACAGCCCCGACTGGAATATCACTGCTGTCAAGAGAAAACACAACTGCAATTTTGAGGATTTTCATGTTTCAGCTTGAAGTCACAAAGTAAAAACACTTTGTTATTGTACTTCAGTAAGATTTTCAAGTGTCTGTACTTTACTTGAGTTTTTTTTTCACTTCAGAATTTTGACTTTTACTCACTACATTTCAAAATAAAAATCTATACTTTCTTCTCACTACATTTTCAAAACAGACTCGTTACTCTCTGGAAATCAACAACGCTCAACAGAAAACCATTAGAACATTAGAAATGACTTTTTTTACACAACAACTTTTACTTTTATACTCAAAGTAAAGTTAAGACCATGAACTTTTATACTTTGACTCGAGTAAAGGATTTGAAATGGTGCTTCAACTTTTACCAGAGTATATTTTTAGATGAGTATTTGCACTTGAGTTTGTGTTCTTCTACCTCCTCTGCCTGTGGGTTGAGAAAGATTCTCCTCATTAACCTCAGAAACCCACAGACATCAACCTGGAGACAAGGCTGTTTGTCTTAGTTTCTGACACTGGTGATATGTTGGTGTCACACTGAGAAAACATCTCTTGAATCTTGCCAACTTTCAGCCTTTGTTTTTTTTTCTTTTACCTTGAAATATTGTGGTGCAGGCTGCTGTGCGCACAAAGCTCACAAACAGCCAACTAACTTTTGGAGCCTAGCCAGGCGAGGAGAGAGGGGGAGGAAGTGTGTCTGAGTTTCTGTGTGTGTGTGTGTGTGTGTGTGTGTGTGTGTGTCAGGGGGATTCTCCTGCTGTGTGGTCTCCATGCTGATAGGGGGGGAATTCCAAGGCCGGGATCGGACTCCGCCCCCCCCGCAGCGCAGCGGAGATGCGAGGCCCGGTGTTGTGGATGGGAGGGCTGGAATGTGAGTAATTGCAGCTCGCAGCACAACTTGCTTACAGGGTGAAAGGAAAGTTTGAGTGCAAGTCGAAGTCAGACCGTTCGCTCCAGAGCATGAGTCACTGTGCCGAGCGGTTAAAAATACATCACATCAACCGTAGGACTGGTCATTTGGTGGTGTAATGGTCAGAAGGGTGTTATTTAGGAAAAAGGAAGTGAGGTCACCGTTGATTGAAAAATAAGCGGACTCTTTTTAACCTGTAATTACCTTTAAGTGTTTCTCTGGGAGGTGTACCGCAAGGCTCCGCTTCTGGACGACTTTCATTTGTATTTAACTACCAACCACTGTAGACATGTAATACTAAATAGTTACTTTCTTTCATTTTTGGGTGTTTTTATATGTCAAAATAATGCAGTGTCATTAGAAACCTGTGAATGTTTCTAGGTGTACCACAGGGCTCCGTTTCGGGACCACTCAGATTTATATTTAACTTATTTTTAAGGACATATCAGCTATAGTTACTTTCTTTCATTATTGGATGTTCTTATATGTCAAAATAATGCAGTTTGATTTGAAGGGCAACTAACGCTTTTATCCTATAACAAGCTGTAAATGTTTCTATGAGAGGTGTACCACAGGGCTCTGTTTCAGGACCACTCTGATTTATATTTAACATTTACTAAGAACATATCAACCATAGACATGTAATCCTAAATAGTTACATGTCTGTCTGTCTTTCAGGATTTCAGTTTCCACTTCGACTCTCAGTTAGTACAGTGCAAAAGATAATTAATTAAGTGGAATAGCCAATAAAATGGTGCATTTATTTATTTGAGGTTAAGGTTTTTCACTTCCTGGGTTTTCCTAGTATCCTGCACTCAACTGATAATCCCCAAGTAGACAAATCTATCAAACTAGCGTCACTGTTGTGTGCTCCATGAGAAGAATGAGAACGAGAATAAAAAAAACAAAAGACAGAAACACCAAAATGTGGGAATGGGAGGCGATGGGAGACAGATCCGGTGTTCCTGCAGCCCAAAGCAGAGGCAGAGCTGTTGTGACGGGCTGTTAGTGCCGAGCCGGCGGCCGTGAATCAGCGCTGAGTCGCTCCTCTCTCCCTCTGTCACCCTCCAGATCAAATAACCTGCAAACAGCCGAGCGGCGGGGGGGGGTGGGGGGGTGGGGGGGGGGGTGACCCGAGGGAGTGCAAGGTCACCGCCAGAGAAACACCACAGGCAGCAGCAGGCGGGGAACTCACAGCATCTATCAGCCAATCAGGACGATCAGGTGAAGAACCTCCAGGTCTTGTTAATCATCTTAGAAGCAAGACTTTGAAATCCAGTCTCTGAAAGATATAATCCTGCATTTATGTTACTGTCTAAATTCTGGGTAGAGTCTAGAGCTGAACAATTAATATATACATAAAAACAATATAAAAAATCGCAATATGAACTTCTGCAATTTCCAAATGTTTCCAAATCTCAGAGGCTGCGATTAATTTCTTCAGAGAGTTTGGTCCAAACTGGATTTGTGAACAAGGAGTTTTAGAATCAAAACCTTTCATCAGACTCACTTTTTTTTGTTTTTTTTTACCAAAATCACTTTTCTTTAAAAATGTTAAAGTTCTAAAAAATGTATGACAAGAAAGACTTGTGATGATATGAATTGCAGTTTAAATCCCAATTGCAATATTCTGTCAAATAACAGCGATTAGATTTTTTGTCAGTTATCTTCTAAATTCTTCTACCTTGTGGAGGGAAAATAAGCTTTTTGGAAGTTTCACTTATCATAACTTAAGTTACAGATCTGTGTTTCAATAAGAGATGCCATACTGCAATCAAGAAGTCTCTGATGATGAAAGCAAAGGGGGCAAATATGGCAAATGATAACAGACAATATAATGAAATTTTAAGGTGGCATAGTGTTGAATAAATGCTGTTTTTCTCCTGTATAGTAAATGCACAAGTGTACAATTTAATGTTTACACAGCAGATCAGCATATACATACTGTGTCCTATTACTCAGTCAGTAATGCACAGAAAATTTACAGAAAAATGTGGGTAGATGTGAAAATGTTCCCTATTTGTAAATGGCGCCACAATCAAATAACGCAAACAACAACATGTGGAGGGGCCACAGTGTGTACGTTACTGATCAACAGCCGGGGAAACTTATCAAAGGCGCGACCATTTTTCACCAGCTGTAAGCAAACGGTCCGACGCACAAACCGATCCCACATGTCTGCAGCTCAGTCTGGAAGAAACTGGAATAATGAAACGCTTTGTGACTTTTAAACACAGTTTCTCCATGTGGGTTTTTCCAACTGATGATAGCCTGAAACATTTTCCACCCTGCCTTCATTTTTTTTTTTTTTTTACTTTCTGACACTTTGAGCGTCTCTCTGCATCGTGTCAAACTAAAGAGTCTATTTTTGTAATCTCAGCTTTTTTATTTATATTTTTTGTTTTTGTGGCTTGATGCCCTCAGCAGGTTGATGTGTGGGTTTGTCACTTGGGGGTTCCAACAGTTGTTTTTTATTTAGTCTTCATCTTACCAGGGATTCTCATTGAGATTAAAGCAACAAAATCAAGGCAAAACTAGAAGTTGTAGACAAACAATATACAACTGTTAACATAAGCAAATACACCATTAAAATCACATAAAAGGTGAGAGCCCAATCAAAATTTTCGGAATTAGCAAATAAAAAAACCTCAAAAAAAGCATTGAGTCTGCCACAACATCCTTCATTCTCAGTGTAAACTCACCAAGAGAGACGAGCTCTTTCAGTTCATTTTACATTGATTTCCATGAAGACGAAGTAGACACATGAAAGCTCTTTTAAAAGGCTTTTAACGCATTTCTAAATATGTTTTTTCATCTTTTTCATGTCTGTTGTGATACATCGGCAGTGCTGAGGAAACTGACTTGATATCAGTGTCAGCATTCCTCATTGAAACCACCAGATAGCCAGCTGGTTCGCTAGCAACAAAATCAACCGACTTGTTAACAGCAAACTACGTGTTGGCGGAACGTAAAGTGTTAAAATTGCGCGTTCCCAGCAGGAAACGGTTCCATGAAGGAGACACGACTCTAACCAGGCAGCAGCTCAGTGACAGGCAGGGTGTTGTGGTCGGTGCTGGATGGATGATCAGTTTGACTTCAATGTCAGAGACCAGAGTTCAATTCCCAGCTTGTACAAAGGAAATTTATACTTCAAGTCTCATTTTTATTACGTTTTTCCAGCGGTGGAAGAAGTACTGAGATATTTTACTTCAGTAAAAGTAGCAATACAACAATGTAAAGATACACAAGTAAAAGTCCTGCATTCAAAATCTTACTTAAGTAAAAGTACATAAGTATTGGCAGCAAAATGTACTTAGAGTATCAAAGTAAACATACTCATTATGCAAACTGTCCCCATTTAGATAGTTATATTTTTCATAAATTATTGAAATATTAATACTGATTTATTGACATACATGTACATGTAAGCAGCATTTTAAAGTTGTCAACGTGAAGCTAATCTTAACAATTTAGCTATAATTTTGGGTAGTCTAATCTATAACAATAGAGCAATATTTTATTGTTTTTTTATAAAGATGATCAAATGTTTTAAATATAAAATATTGAAGTACAAAGTAGCATAAAATGGAAATACTCAAGTAAAGTACAAGTACCTCAAAATTGTACTTAAGTACAGTACTGGAGTAAATGTACTTAGTTACTTTCCACCACTGCTTTTTTCTTACTTAACCGTGAAGCCTTTCACTAACCTTAACCAAGTTGTTTTAATTTCCTAAACTGAACCGTTAGCCGACCTGCAGCTGAAAATGTCCAATTCATGTTTTTGTCACAGAATCCAGTTCATGGTGGAGGAAGGTAATTTTCACATGATTCATGTCCACAGCAGGTAAATCTGTGTTTCAGAGTTCCTGCTCATTTCACCACTTCAGCTCACGTTGAACAAAAGCTTTTGGACGCAGCCTCTGTCTATTTTGGGTCCCGGTGACTCAGCTCAGGCTGCACCTCTGTATCAGTTTGCCTAGGGATGGCAAGCCGATAGCTTTGGGAAGCTGAACTCCAGTGTGTCAGGTGTGTGTTTCATACTGAGTGTTAAAGTATCTGAGCTACAAGCAGCACAGCCTGCCAGACAATGTGGTGTCGTGATACCCGCTAACGTCTTTCACGCCGTCTTCCTCCAGGCGCCGCCGTCCAGAGGAGCTCACCGCACGCTCCCACACATCACATACCACCGGACATGCAGGCAAGCCCACCCACACGCCATAAAAACACCACACACACTAACACTCACACGCACCGCGACACCAGGTGAAACCCAAATCTACCCGGCGACACAATAGGTCACAACACCTACCTGACCACGCCCTCTGACAGACAAGCCCCGTTTCCCACACTCAGTAATTCGGCCTCGACAGGTGAGAGGCGAGCGGGGGGAAACGAAGACGGGCCGGCGGTCACCTGATCCCCGCCGGGCCCACGTCAGCCCGCGGCGCGAGGTCCGGTCGGCGGTTTAACCCTTCGGCGTCTCTCCTCCTCTGACATAACAGTCTGGTGGAAACGGTCTGATGAATAAGCAACAGGCCGAGCGTCTCTGTTTTCCACTGTAAAAGTTTAATCGCTGACGTGATGCAGGGCAGTGACAGTCTGAGGATGGAAATAATCACATTACTGCCATTACTGGGCCTGAGTCACTGTTTGGTGTGCTGGTACTTTATGAGTATTTTAAGGTTAGTGATTTCACACTTACCTCAGTATTGTAGGCTACTTCATTACATGTTAAATCACAGTCATTACAGAGTACAATTAGCTCTCAATTAGCATTGCTAATCTACATGAAACCTGTGTCAAATGTTCAATTAAATAACTGTAAATGTAAATGCTCAAATCTAATAGTAGCTCAGTTAACGTCCATCCAGCTACAGTGTTATTGTTGTGTGTTAGCCTGGTTGTTGTCCAGCCAGTTTGCTAGCCTTGCTAGCTAGTTGGATAGCTAATAGAGGGCTTTCCAGTGATGTAACACACCCTCTGGCGGCCATATTGGAGGTCCTCAGCTTTTTGGCAACAACAGCTGTGAACAGCTGATTGTGTTTCTAACCTTATGACGAGAATTCAGTAGTTAATTTCAGTCTGTTTCTGACTGAACTGATCATTTCATCACTGATCCATCTGATTGATTTAGTGTTTAATGTCAGCTTGTTAGCTAGCTAACCATAGCATCTGTTTAGCTAGCTTTAATAGCTTTGTTAACATCCATCCAGCTATGATTGGTTTGGGTTTGCCTGGTTGTTGTCTAGCTAGCTAGAAACATCAACGTAGTAACATTATAACATAGTGATTCTCATTATTCAATATTTTTTATCCCCAAACTTACGATTTTATTTAAAAACCCACAACAGAGAGCACAAACAGGGCAACACTGTTTGAAGGCAGCAGAGATTTTAAATGGGTGCTGATGAACACATCTGCACTATGCACCCTGTCTGTTGTGTAGTTTTTAAACAAAAACAAAAGTGCAGGGATAAAAATTAAAACTGATAACTTTCCATATTAGACTTTTGGGAGTTTTGGGGTTGAGGTTGTGTCTTTGTTTGCTCATAAGAAGATACAAATGTAGTTTTCTCAATGGTAAATCAGTCGGTGGGTGGGACTCTAACACTGTCTGCAGCATGGCAGCAGCCAAACCTGCTGCGGCTGGGAGCGGAGACTTGTTAACTCGGGTAATGAGTGTGTGAGACTTGGGCTCACTAGCTGTGAACGATTGTGTTTATGTGTTCAGTTTGTGTCCGAGTGTCCTGCTGGAGCAGCCAACCACAGCCTGCCTATTTATAGAGCTTCACAAATGGAGAGAGTGCTTAACGGTGTTGTGGGAACACAGTGTTCAGTTTGAATAGTAAATGTAGGGGAGGTAGCGTGGGAGAGTGTGTGTGTGTGTGTGTGTGTGTGTGTGTGTGTGTGTGTGTGTGTCCTGTGTGAGGGCTCCTCATGGTGAGAGCTGATAGCAAAACAAAACGCCCACCAAGCCTGAGCTGAAATCCTGTCATGGAGAAATAAATAGGTTTTCACATTGTGGCGCGTAAATCAACTTCTACCTTTAATTCTTCATTTTGTGGAAGTGTAATGCGGTGAAACAGATCCCAGACCTGTTTTAAATACAGGGAAATAAATCCAGAGTGTGCAGACAGACGGTCGAGCTGCCAGACCGAAACACAGGAGACTTCCTGCTGGACCGGGTCCTGCAGGAAGTATTTAAATGAACTCAGTCACTGATAACTGAGTGCTTTGATTCCAAAACACTATTAGTACATTCTGTACATACTGGACCCCTAATATCATAATATTTCATATACGAGAATTATTTCAGTGTCCCTATTTTGTCTTAGGTTACTTTAATTGTTATCAGTTGGACTGTCATTCCAGCAAGGAGAAGATGTTTTTTTTTTTTAAATGTTGGATATCTCATTTTGGAATGAAACTCTTCATTTTTCCATAAACGATGCCATATTACTCAGAATCTGGTACAATTTAAGTATTCTGATAAATCCGACTCAAATCCAAGATGATTACAGCATAACCCGACACAAAACACACTCCAGATACAGTGATATGGAGGTGTAACTCTAATGAAATACTTTATAATTAAAGAATAACTAACAACCGATTTGGTCGGTTCACACTCATTTCTTCAACCAAATCATTCATTTGCATGTTCCAACAGAGGTGTGACCAAGTCAACTTTGCTCGAGTCTGTGTCTGTTGTTTGCCTATGCTTTTCACCAATAAAAACTATTCTGAAAAAAAAAAAACTTTGCTCGAGTCCCGAGTCAGTCTCTCGAGGCACAAGTCTCAAGTCAAGTCTCAAGTCTAAATGTAGAACAGCAAGTCAAGTCAGAACAAATCAAGAGTCCAGTATCAATTTAATATCTTAAAGAAAACTAAATATCTCGGACTTTTCAATGCAATATGGTTTTAATAGGATAAAAACTTGGTAAGAGCATCATGAGTTTGATTTCTATAATCAGTTTCAACTTCAATAAATTCAATCATTCCATACAAATTCAGAAAACAGAATTTAAATTCAGTCGTCTGCTGGAACAAATCTCATCACTTTCAATCTGAGTCATTTACACAAACACAAGATCTCAAGTCAAGACTTTAGAAACCTTTTCAAGTCATCAGAGTACAAGTCAGAGTCAAGTCCCAAGTCACCAGAACCCAAGTCAAGTCAATTCAAGTCTCAAGTCTTCTCTTCATGCATCAAGTCAAGTCTCAAGCAATTAAAACTGTGACTTGATTCTGACTCGAGTCCAAGTCATGTGACTCGAGTCCAAGTCATGTGACTCGAGTCTCCACCTCTGTGTTTTAGGCCTTTATCTGACTCTCTTCCTCAGGACTGCTTACAGTGATGATCCAGTGGTTCAGTGTCTTGCTCAGGATCCTGCAGGTATCAGAATATCTCATAACAAAGTGGAGCTTGTCTGAAAGTCACATGTCACCACATACAGGTGAGTGTGAAGTCACTGTGTGGAGTCTCATGCGGGTTAAAGGAATAGTTCACCCAAAACTGAAAACCCTGTCATCATCTCCTCCCCCTCATTCCAGTTGAAACACAGGTGAAGTTTGTCCATATAACACACAGGGAGGCTGCAGCACAACTCCATAGCAGCCTTCTCCAAAACAACTGAAGTCAGTGGGGACCAGTTCTTCAGAGTTCCACAAAGACCTACAGTATATTTACACCATCATTTAGTGCAAATCTGAACTACAGCTGATTGATTTGCAACAAATAATGGTGTATAGGTCTTTCTATTCACAGTGTGATTGATTGGCTGTTTTTGTTTTGGAGCTCTAAAGAACAGGTCCCCATTGACTTCAGTTGTTTTGGAGAAGGCTGCTACCAAGTTGTGCTGCAGCCTCCCTGTGTGTTATATGGACTAACACATTTCACCTGTGTTTCATTTGGCATGAGGGGGAGGAGATGATGACAGGATTTTAGTTTTTGGGTGAACTATTCCTTTAATATCAACACTACAGATGTATTGTGGTCATTTGGTGCGATGGGTCAGGATGATCTGACTTATTTCCCCTTTAAATGTGAATGTAAGATGCAGCCGCAGGCCTGGGAGGCAGCAGGTCTCTGCAGACTGTTTAATGAAGGTGAACTTCATGGCGGCTGCAGGGTGATTCCAGTTTGTCGTCAGTTTGAAGACAAAGTGCGAACGCTTGAGCTGCTGCTGTGAGTTTCAGCTGATATTAAGGCTTTAAACAGAAAGTGACTTTACTGGGACGCCGCTCGGCTGTAAATGATGCTATACGGTTTGGAAAATCTGGCTCTAGTGTTCACGTCATTAACGCTGAAACCGGATCTTTGGCTACTATATTTGTGGGGGGGGCAGGGGGGGGGCTGCGGCACCCCGGCGTCCTCTGGCTGTCTGGCTGTTCATCAAACCAAACGAGCTCGTAAATCCGGACGACACGCCGCCCTGCAGGAAGCGGCTCTGCGGCTCGCTTTTAAATAAAGGATTTCAGCGAGGTGAGTGTAATCCGGCAGCGCTCGGCCGCTGACATATTTACGACCCCGGCTGCTGCAACCTTCTGTCAGAGGGACGGCTGGGAGGGGGTGGGGGGGTGGGGTGGGGTGGGGGGGGGGAGGTCCGCACACATCAGAGTGATTCATACGGCAGGAGCTGGAGCCGGAGCTGAGGTTCACCTTGACTCCAGGCGGCATGCGGCGGCGGCGGCGGCGGGCCGACACACCGGCTGTGCGTCACTTCCTGAGTCATCCTGGGGTCATCCTGGGGTCATCCTGGGGTCATCCTGGGGTCATCCTGGGATCACAGCAACACTTCTGTACAGCTATAGTCAGTAGGGCTGGGTATCGTTTAAAAAATGACGATACCAGTACAGATACCAGTATCCTTAAAGTCCCACTGAAACAGAAGTTAGAGCGTCTTTAGCTTCTGTCCTGTGACGTATTTCCCAGTGAAACGGAATATTTGAGTGGTGTACAGTTACAAGAGGGATTTAAATCAAATCCTTCGCATTTGATTGGACCGCTAAACAGTGGGCGGGGCTTAGAGTTTAGCGCGATACGGAGCTACAGAGAGAAACGGAGCTACAGAGGACTGTTGGCTCCACACACACCAGGTTGAAGAATGATTGATGGGTGGATGTCATGATATTATTGGCACACGGCATATTTTGTTTTACAGGAAGAAAACATGATTGGATTTTGATATAAGAATATAAGAACGCTTGCGGTGATTGGCTGTGAGCAAAACCAGACAAATAGTCTTTTTTTTTTCTAGATCGAATGTAGGTATCGTTTGACTGGAGAAGTTTCGGTACTACTTGGTACTGGGTTATTTCGGTCGATACCTTAAAGGTATCGAGTACCGATACCCAGCCCTAATAGTCAGGGTGCTGTGACCTCTGACCCCTGACCTCCTTACTATTGGTTGCTTGTTGTGATCTGGCAGTTGAAGCTTATTCTACAGTCGACCTCACTGTAACTCACTATGGATTAAAACGGCAGGTCAGTGCCTAAAGCTTAAGTGTAAAATGGAAAACTATGGTGAAGTAGTGCCAGCAATGTGGTCTAGTTTTAAGCTGGTTTAGCACTAAATGTATACAATTGAATTTTCTATTGTAATTTGTATTGGTTGCTTGTAATTTGTCATTTTAAAGTTTAGGATTCCCAAACTTTTTCATATCAAAGCCTCCAAACAGATCCACATCAGACCACAGACCCCATTTAATAAGACTTCAGAAGAGTTTTGTTATTCGATATGACTTGCTACAGAGTTATATAGCTGTATATAGTGCAGGTGAGGTGATAGCAGCAGGGTGGAGAGGGAACTTGGGTGGAGTGATAACTTCCACAGAGTGAAATAATAGTGAAATTAAACTATGGCTCATTTTTCTGGACCCCAGGAGGTCCCCCGACTGCATTTTGGGAACCACTGATTTAGGAATTGAAGCTTTTCTCCTGTTGCCCTTACTGTAAGTCATGATTCTCAACCTTTTTCATATCAGTGACCCCTAATTTAGTCCACATTAGAGCCACGGACCCCCATTTGATGAGATGTTGACCCAAATCTGAGAATATTTTTATTGTCAGATATGATTTCATCCAGAACTCCATGACTATCTGTATTGTAGGTAGAGAGATAACAGAGAAACTATGATCAGAACAGTCATTCTTCTACATTCTCTAACTGTGTTCACTTCTTGTAAATGAAATAATGCTGAAGTTTAATTCAATTCCAAAGAAAAAAAGCCAATTCCCGCACACACTTATCAGCTCTGCATTGATTTATTAAAGAGAGTCCTTTCTCAAGACATGTCAATCATAAAGTGACATAGTGCTTAAATACAGCCCATGATTGCGTAATAGTCCACAGCTGTGTTGGAGGTTTGTCCATGATCCACACACCAGCTCACTCATTCAAGATTCCTTCAACTGTCAAAACATACAATATCTATAATCGTGCACATTCAAAATCCTTTTGATATTACTAACAAGCAAAACATTTTTTTTCCAGGTTAGTGGTACATGTACCCAAGTCTACAGTATACAAATGCCCCATGGGGTCCTATAACTTCAAATTCATTCATGTACAAATATACAAAATATATATATACCAAAACACATTTTCAGGAGGACATGCCCACCCAAAAAAAGGGAAACAGAAAAACAAAAACACCAAAACAATAAAAGGCAAAAGAAGTCCATCTCTATATAAAATAGTTTATACCATGGTAGAAAAAACGTTTTATATATAAAACATGCAGGTCAATTATAAAAAGATCTATTTAGGGATTTGACAGTAGGTTGGATTTGTATCACAGGACATTTCACAGGAAGACCTTGAGATCCAGGTCCTCAAAAGTTTAACAATTCATCAGTTTGCCCTGGAACCCCCCCTCAAGGACCCCTGGTGGTCCCCGGGCCCCGCGTTGAGAACCACAACAGCATCAGCTAAAATGTAAATGAGGCAGATGAATAAGATCCATATCAGTGTCATGTGCAGTGAGTGCGGCGGGTCGGACTGGTCAGGCAGGACATGTGAAGCTGAAACTGTTTAATCTGCACAGTCTGAAAAAACCAAACCTGACAAAATGATTAGTGGCTAAAAAAAAATAAGCTTAGCAGTGGAATACGGTTGAGGTTTCTCTCTGTCCTGCAGGATGGTGACATCTGAGAAAATGTAATCATCTGGATTTCAGAGTAATAATTATCAGGTAACAGCATGCTGGACGGATATGAAGAGTTTTGGACCGAAGCCCCTCAGCTGCGTGGTTTTGGCCCGACTGTGTGTGATTGATTCTTATAATATCTCTCTCTCTGTGCAGTGTGTGTGTGTGTGTGTGTGTGTGTGTGTGTGTGTGTGTGTGTGCTGCTCCGGGTTCATCGCTGGAGTTCAGCTCAGTTCCCACCGTTCTCATTAGCTCCACCGAAAAAAAATGATTTAGAGCGTTGGCGGAGGAAAAAGGCCGTTCTCCCCTGCGTTCCGAACGGCCAGCAATAACAGAATCCTCTCCTGAAATAACTGGGAGAACAGTTATATTTATGGTCGCGATGATGGAGTGCCGTTGGAAGGCGTCCTAGCTCCCGAGAAATGAAAAATTAATCTCCATCTGTCCGGTGTTTGTGTTTTTGCGGTTTTTAGAAAAAAGCGCTGTTATCTTAGCGGCCGAACTCTGAACCCGGACGCTCTGCAGTTTCTCTCCGCGGCGAAAAACAAACCGGCCAGCTGTGTCGTGTTTCCTGACCCCCCCCCCCCCCCCCCAGCCCCAACCCCCCCCCCCCCCGCAGAGAGGAGAGCGAGGAGCGCCGCCGGGCCCATCCAGAGGAGAACTCCCATGAGCCTTTGCCTTTCTCAGAGGCCTAAAAAAAAAAGTCGAAGCGCGGGTTACAGTGGGGCCTGCAAATAAATAGCAGCTGAACCCACAGAGGGATCGAAGGCTCAGAGTACAGCAGAGTGACATGTATGATCTAATCTAGTCTGCATGTGGACTGATACTGTATGTACAGTCTAAAACGCAAGGGATTATGGGTAGAAGGAGAGGGATGCGGGTTCCTCATGCTTGGAAAGCCTAGCAGAACAAAATGAAGCCAGCTGTTTCTTCATTCATTCATTCATTCATTCATTCATCAGTTTTCAGTGTGTCTCTCTACTGATTTCTACTTAAACTGTTACATTTATTGTACATGGAGATTAAAGAGATTCTGATGCTGAAGCTTTACTTGACAAGCTATGATTTTATATTTCATCACCTTTAACCAGAGGTGGGGACATGAGTCACATGACTTGGACTCGAGTCCCAGTTTGTTAATTGTTAAGAGACTTGACTTACTACATGAAGAGAAGACTTGAGACTTGACTTGGGTTCTGGTGACTTGGGACTTGACTCTGACTTGTACTCTGATGACTTGAAAAGGTTTCTAAAGTCTTGACTTGAGATCTTGTGTTTGTGTAAATGACTTAGATTGAAAGTGATGAGATTTTATTCCAGCAGACGACTGAATTTAAATTCTGTTGTTGAATTTGTATGGAATGATTGAATTTATTGAAGTTGAAACTGATTATAGAAATCAAACTCATGATGCTCTTTCCAAGTAACTGAAAAGTCCTAGATATTTAGTTTTCTTTAAGATATTAAATTGATACTGGACTCTTGATTTGTTCTGACTTGATTTGCTGTTCTATATTTAGACTTGAGACTTGACATTAATGACATGGACTTGACTTGGACTTGACTTGGACTTGACTTGGTAATCTACATTTAGACTTGGGACTTGACTTGACTGGACTCGAGCAAAGGTTACTTGGTCACACCTCTATTTTTAACATGTATGAACGGAGTTAGGAAACACAGTTTTCACCCTTTACGCTCCTTACAGATGACTGGTAGAGTATATTTGTACACAGGTCTCTCTTGGAAATGAGATCTGGGGCCGGATTCACAAAACCCTCTTAAGAAAAAAAATCTTAAAAAACAATTTTTTTAAAAACAGTTCATTTTTTTAACATTTTTTTTCTTACCTTTAGTCTTAAGAAAAAAATAGGAAAAATGCTATTCTCAAAAACAGTTCTTATATATTTTCTTAACTTTCTTCTTATGTTTCTTCCTAAGAAAAAACTTAGGAATAAATGGTATTCTTGAAATGAAAGTTCTCAAATTTGTTCTTGATTTTTTTCTTAACTTTAAGACGGCCCTTCACCTGTCTTAAAACTCCTACAGTGAAAAGGTAAGCCTCTAATATCATATATTTAAACACATTTTAGACAAGTAGGTTATAGTTCAAAGTCTTCATAGGTTCCCCTACACCTAACATTAAGATGAACATTTATTGTAAAGCTTTATTTGGTGTAGGGCCAGGTAGGCCTCTGTCTCATGTCTGTTGAAAATAAGCTGCAAATTTTACAGTTACCAACAGCAACCAATGTTTAAATCTTTGCTCTTGTTGCCCTAAATAGGTTTTTCCCCAATTGTTTTGTAGATGGAAGCACTTTGAGTTGCCTCCTAGCCTTGTCTCCTAGCCTCCTAGCCTTGTCTCCTAGCCTCCTAGCCTTGTCTCCTAGCCTCAATGGCAGTAAGCCTAAAGTTTATTAACCAGAATTAATTCAGGCCCTATTTTGAGAAGTTCTTAAGTTGGAAAATTAAAGAAATTCGTAAGAAATGAAACTGTTACTAAGAAAATATTGAGGAATTGCACTTGAGAGCCTTCTTAAGAACTTCCTAAAATTTCCTCTTATGTCATTTCTTAAGATCTATCTTAAGAACACATTGGTGAATCCGGACCCTGGATCTCAATGGGACTCACCTGTTTAAATAAAGGATTCGGTTAATCAATGAACGTGAAAGTGTATTTTCTGTTTCCAGGCCTGTTACAGCACCATAATCTGTTTCAGTTTAATGATCACAAACAGCAACAACGCGTCTCCTGTCCAGCTGTCAGGTCGATGCAGACTCAGGCAGGTTGTCCGGGGACGAGCCAGAACCCGTTTACAGCAGCGTTGTCATGGGGACGCCATTGATTTCACCGCACAATGGAGCGTCGATCGGCCGCTGACGAGATCCACGTCTGCTCAGCTGGTAGAAACATGCAGGAGGCGTCAACACTGCCTTTATTCTCTCTGTTTATTCCCTTCACAGCTAATCTCAGAATAACACACGCATCAGCTGATCAATACAGACGCTGAATGACTTCCTGTTGTTCTGAAGTTTAGATGTCGTTCAGGAGGAATCACCTGGATGTGTTATCGCATGTACGAAGCTTCTTCTTCTTTGTTGTTTTTAGACTGCTAGACTGTGTTGGAAACCATGCGACCCAGGCAGCGTTTCCTGTTCATCTGTGTCCCGACCTTTGACCTCTCACCTGACCCAAACACCTTCTTACACCGGCTCCTAGCAGAAGCTGAACCTGCTCAGTCAGTGCGAGTCACCATGTCTGAGATGTGAAAAGTCTCTCTGGACATTAAAGATATTAAAGATGTGCAGGCAGGAAGTTCTATATGTTATAAATCTTAATGACGACTTCACTTCTAATTCCTTGCACATTATCTCCTTCACTATCCCCCCCCCCCCCCATATCCTCCTGTGTGAACCTAATGGTTTCCCTCCCATTAGTGCCACTTCCTGTTTGACCTGTCATGTGACCAGGACATTACCCATCAGGCCTTTCCCCAAGGGCACCTGCACAGTTTTTCCATTGCACTTGTGCCGTAATGTGCTGATCCTGATCCTGCAGTACTATGGATACTGTACATATCAGTACTATGGTTCAGCATCGGTATTATAGTACAGTATCAATACTTTAGTACAGTATCAGTACTATGATGCAGTATCAGCCTTTAAAGTGGAACAGAACCAAACCAGTACACAACTGTCACACCAAACTGGACCAAACTGGACAAAACTGGATCAAACTGGACCGAACTGGATCAAACGGGACCAAACTGGACCAAACTGGATCAAACGGGATCAAACTGGACCGAACTGGACCAAACTGGATCAAACGGGACCAAACTGGATCAAAAGGGACCAAACAGGACCAAACTGGATCAAAAGGGACCAAACTGGATCAAATGGGACCAAACTGGACCAAATTGGACTGAACTGGATCAAACTGGACCAAACTGGATCAAACGGGACCAAATTGGACCAAACTGTTCAGTTCTGGTCCACCAGCAGTGACCCAGCTGTTGACACCCAGGTCAAAGGTCGGGTCCATCTGACCTCTTGACCTCTGAACGACCCTCTCCCTCCGAGACGAGGGAGTGAAGGGAGCGACGGGAGAGCAGGGAGTGGCGCTCCCCTGTTGCAGGTGATCTGTCCTTGTTACCGAGCCTCTCAGACAGCCCCACATCCCATCCCCCCCCCCTCCCCCCTCCCCCCTCCCCCCCAGAGCGCCGCATCCGTCGCGCGATTGGGTGTGATCCTGGCTGGTAACCATAGCGACGGTTGCCGGGGCCAGCAGCAGCAGCAGCAAAAGAACTCTGCGGGGGGGGAAGTGATGCTGCACTCACACATAAGGACTACTGAAGGACAGTGGAGGGGGGGGGGGTTATAGAGGAAAGGGTGTGGTGTATTGGTGGAGAGTGTGTGTGTGTGTGTGTGGGGGGAGGGGGGGAGGGGTTAGAGAGGTGAGGTTGCCAGCTGTGTCCCGGTGGCGGGCCACAGGTGTGTGTGTGTGGAAAAGACAAATGAGATAAACCACAGGACGTCGCAATGCTGCTGCTGGGTTTTGATTTTTTTTTCCATAACTGGAGTTTCACAAATCTGCTGCTGTGAGGAAAAATCTTCACCATAAATCAGACTGAAGAAAAACAGACAAGAAGCAGGTGAGTGTAGGAAGCCTCAGAGTGTAGGAAGCCAGGTGGAGGACAGCCAGGTGAACGCCGTCTGCTGACCCAGGATCTGACCCAGGATCTGACCCAGGATCTGACCCAGGATCTGACCCAGGATCTGACCCAGGATCAGAAGGAGTCGTTAGCGGAGGTGAAGAGGCGGAGCAGACTGTAAACAGACGGAGGAGTGAGTTTCTTCCTCCATCGTCTCCTGAAGGTTTTTGAAGCTGCCATGTTGATGTTTTTTGGAGGCGGAGCAGACCAAAGAGAGGCAGAGGGCGGAGCCGAGGTGGAAGGGGGCGGAGTCTGGGTCGTCCGCAGAGCCGCAGCTCCGCCTGCTATTGGCCCGTAATCAGCGACCTGTCGATCACTATGGAAACAACCCTGTGTCTTATCTGTTAGATCCTGTATGACACAATTCTTTTGAAAATCTCCATGAGGACACACATTAGAAGAAGTGAAATTAGCTGCTGAGACCAAAACCTCTTGTGGAAAAAATGTATCGACTTTATATTTCTATTATAAGTTGGGTTGTGGTCCAGTGACTTCATGGAGTTGGGTGGTTTGGAGTCTTTTTGGAGCCGGACTGTAGCGGACTGGCTTCATATATAAGAAATATAAGACACTTTATTTGTCATTGTAGGCATACAACAAAATTATGTTTGGTAACTCTGTGACCAGCAGCAATAGAGAACAAGATAAAAACAAGATAATAAGATTAAAACAAGATAATAAAAAGGTATTGCATAACAAATTAGATGTATGTAATAAATAATAAAGTGTTGGAGTGCAAGGGGTTGGGTGGGGGGGGTGATGGAGGCTACAGCTCTGGGGAAAAAGCCGTTCTTCAGTCTGTTTGTTCGGGCTTTGATCAACATTCAGTTGAAAGGTTTTGGCCGGTCGGGACGGACACCGGCTGTTCCTGCTGGCTCAACCATGGAGTCAGCTCACCTCTTCAAAACCTGCAAACATGCAGTTTCAACCGGATCTCACACAAATCCGTGAAATAAACACGACCTGTGACACATAAAGTGTTCAAACTCTGTTTTCCCAGCAGGAAACGGTTCCATGAAGGAGACACGACTGTAACCAGGCAGCAGAGTCTCAGTGCAGACAGTCAGGGTGGTGTGGAGGCTGCTGGATGGGTGGAGGAGTAACTTCAATGCCGGAGACTGGAGTTCAATTCCCAGCTTGTATGAAGGAAATTTCTACCATATAATCACATTTTAATTTTTAGCCAAAGCTTGTCTTATTTAACCGACCAAAGCCTTTCCCAAACCTTAACCAAGTTGTTTTAGTTGCCTAAACTTTTAGCCTGAAACATTTAGCTGAAAATACCGTGTTCAATTCATGTTTTTGTCACAGAATCCAGTTTGTGGTGTTGGAGTTCGTGGTCATTTCACCACTTTTTTGAGATCATGTTGCAGTTCTGCAGTTCAGTGTTAAGAAAGAAAAGCTTCGACTCGTCTTCGGTCTGATCTGTGTGTCGGTCTGACAGCAGCCTCCACTGAACCCGGGTCTTCATGTGATGAAGGAGACCACTAACTGCTGTCTTCACTCCTCCAGCCCCAAATTCAAATTCAAATTCAAAACAACTTTATTAATCCCACTAGGGGCAATTAGTTATGAGCAGCTTGTTGTACACAGAAAAACACAGTAAGTAAAGTAAGTAAGTAAAACTTTATTTAGTATAGCACCTTTCACAGAGCAAGGTCACAAAGTGCTTCACAAGAGTAAAATTGTTAAAAATAAAAAATAAGACCATAAACACAGTAAAAAGAAACAAACAATAAAACATAACACACAAAATACAAACAGCTGCTTTTTAAAGGCATCAACAGAGACCTCAGATCGTGTGTCTATAGGAAGAGTGTTCCACAGTGTCGGAGCCACAGCTTCAAAGGCACGATCACCACGAACAGCCAGGAAGCCCTGGTCAGAGGACCTAAGTGACCTACTGGTGATATAAGGATGGAGCAGGTCAGAAACCATGCAGGGCTCTATATGTGAAAACAAGAACCTTAAAATGAATCCTGAACTTGATGGGAAGCCAATGTAACGAAGCTAAGATGGGTGTGATGTGAGTCATCCTGCTGGACCTGGTCAGCAGCCTTGCAGCAGCGTTCTGGACCATCTGGAGACTTGCTGAGGCAGCTGAAAAGGGGATTACAGTAGTCTAGCCTGGATGATATGAAAGCGTGAATGTAACATCCAACAACATGCAAACAAATGGAAACAAGTGGAATAAAATCTATAAATAATGTTGATAAATAAACTTGCTAAACACAATAAAAGATCAGATAAAACATTTTTTTAAAGTCTGATTGCAGAGGGAATAAACGATTTTGAATGGCGGTTAGTTTTACAAGCAGGTGAAACAGAACGATGCCCTGAGAAAAGCAGAGAAAATTCACTTGCAAGAACAACAAGTCCAGAAGAAGCCAAAACACTCGCTGCTTTCTGGAGGATTTGTTGGTTGCAGAAAGAATTCAGGTCTCTTTGTTTCACTCCGATGATCTGAGAACAGATTTTAACAACACTGTTCAGACTGTTTCTGTGTTTTACTGTGAGGCTGTGAAACCAGGAGATAAAAGAAAAACTCAGGAGACTCTCAATAAAAGATTGATAAAAACGACAAAGGATGAGGGGCCTGACAGAAAAAGGGACTGGACCCAGCAGGACCCAGCAGGACTGTGCAGCTCCGCCTGATGGCTGCTGCTGTCTGGATGAACAGAACAGACAGCTGAAGCTTTGAAGTGAGCAGAGAGCTAATCTGCTCTGTAACGCCGTTCTGCCGCTCCCATAGTTATCTGTGCCGGCGCTATCTGTCAGAGCCCCAACCGGGACTTTTTTTTTTTTTTTCCAAATGGGGATCGTCGCCGAGGCTCACGGCGAGGTCATCCGGGTCCTGCAACCAAAAAGGTCACAGGTTCGATCCCTTTCAGCATCCGGTGTGTCGTCCTGTGTGAAGCTGCAGTTCACCTGGAGACAGAATCCATCGGGTTTGTACGAACAGACGGACGCATTTGCAGAGAAAATTCTTCACCCAAATCAATCTAAATATGATTCGATCGGTCGTGTTGCTCTGTGGGAAAGTCTCTCCATTTATTTTTGTATCTGCTGAAGCTCTTTAAAGTGCAAACCAGTCGACAAAAGACTGAAGTGAATGTAAAATTACTGACAAAAAAAAAAAGGTAAC